>NW_010401650.1:13784-80057 GCF_000710305.1 Buceros rhinoceros silvestris
GCCCCCCGTTTCCCCCCCTGAGCCAGCCTGCCGCAGCGAAAGAACCTTTCTGCTCCTCGCTGGGACCGCGGAGCCAACCACAGTTTTTTTCACGCTTACCTCGTTACTTGGCCGCCTGCCCAGAGAGCTGGCTAGAGCTTTGGCCTTGAAAAGGACAGATTGTGTATAAACATTCGCTACTCACTACTCTGGGGGTTTTTTTCCCTTTTTTTTCATCCCCCTCCCTTCCCTTTTCCCTTTTGGTTGGTAATCATATACATATAGAACATAGTTGTGTGGCTTTATTATATATTAAAGTTTGTTTCAGCTATCCGAGCAGACCGAGGTGTGAATTTCTTCCTTTCCCTATTAAATCCCTGCCTGTCTCTATCCAGACAGAGGGATTCCATCAAGGTAAATCGAGGAGTGAGTACCTTGGTCCCTCGACCCTTAACACTTTGCCATCACAATAGTCTCCATTTCCCAGTCCCACAAGCACGGACTCTGCCTCCCCTTCTGTTGGCACAGCTAGGGTTCAGGCTTGGTACCTGCAGGATTTTGGGGAGGATCCAGGCAATCTCTTTGCCATTCCTAATGCTGCACGCCTATGGATGTGCCTCCTGCAGATCCCTCAATACGCAGGATGGACCCTCCCCAGCACCCATGTCCAGCAGGAAAGGATGTCAAGGCTTTTGTGAGATGCTCCGTGCAACCCTGTAGCTCTCAATCACAGAGCTGCATTTGCCCTCTGAAGCTTGCTCTGAGCTACGTTCACTGATATACTGGGGGTAGCTGCTCCTGAGGGACTGAAGACCGTACTCTGCCACACATCACCACCACTGCCTAGCACATAAACACCACCCACAGCAGTTTCTAGCCAGTTATATGGGAGTTATATGGGTGCCTCCAGCATCTGCTGACAAGCTGCCTGCCTCTCACTAATGAGGAGACAGCTGGAAGCAAAAAGCTCCCTTTTCCCAATTCCCAGTCTGGAATTCCCAATTCCCCAATTCCCAAAGCTGGGAATTCCCTTCTGGAATTGCTAATGGGGCTGGTGAGAGGCTGCTAGAGCTTGCTAGCGGGTAATGCCTACTGCAGAAACCCTCACCCAGAAGCAGCAGCAATGGTAGGGGTGGCTGCACTGAGCTCTCCAAATAGCTCCCAGGAATCTTCCAACCATCTCAAGAGAAATTCTAGATCTTGAAGAAATTGTGTGTTGGCTGCCTCTGCTAGCTATGTTCTCCTGTAAGCCTCTGCAGCGCTCCTGCTTTTAGACTGCGTTTCAATGAGGACAAATGGTCCAGGGATTTTTTGCAGATGCAGATCCAGTATGGAAGATGAACTGGATGCAGGTAAAAAGTGAAGGGTAAATGCACTATTTGGAGGGCGTTTAGTAGAATTGTCTATGATGGCATCAACTTTACAGAAGGAACTTTAGTTGCCAACATGATCCTGATAAAAACAGAACACTGAAATGTGTAAAGATTCCTCAGATTTGGGCAACCCTGATTTAGATACACATGGGTTAGCGTTTAACCTGCTTTTAGGAACAGGAAGTAGCCACTGATTGAGAAAGAGTTTTAGAGTATTTATTTTTCAGGTTATTAAGCAGTGAAGTTCTTGGATTTTTCTTCGTGTTTATAAACCTTGTTCATCGAAAGTGTCAATGAAGCTTTCAAAAATACTTCTATTGAAATCAACATACCGTGGAGCAAGCTCTGTTCGTTCAAGCCATGAATGTCAAATAAACTTCTGTTCACAGTGCCTGCCTGCATCTCTGCAAATGTTATGTGAAAAGATTTCAATAAACACAAGAAGAATCCACTGGACTTTTAAGTTTCTAGAAGTTCTAAAAACTAGCAAATCAACCATACTTGCTCACATATATGGATTTTGTAGCAATGTAAAGGGATTTTGTTCCTTTTCATGTATGACATGAAGTTTTTTAAACTAAAATGTATATAACCTACATCTCAACATAGAAGGCTGTTTCCAGCTTGTCTGCTAGGTTAAATGGCTATCTGCTAAAAAAACATTTGTTGTCAGATAGGAAAGGGTCATAATCAAACCATGACCAGTCTTGTTTTTTGTCTTACTGGGAAATACAATTTTTGGACCTTGAATCATGTTTGGAGTTTTCTTGAACCCTTTCCAGTTACTCAGCATTCTTCTCCAAGTGTTGGCAACAGAGTTAATTGCAATACTGAAGTAAAGATCTACTTACAACGTCCCTACCACCTCTAAATATCACTTTAATTTCCTTCAGAATTACACTTTGACCTTTTGTCAGCTTGATGCATTTTTAAAATCAGCTTAATGACCTAGACCATGTAAAGTCTTTGTCCTTTAGCTGCAGCAAAGGATTTGAAAATAGGCTTTTTGACTTTTCAAAGTAGGGCTATATTTTGCCAGTTAAAATATGTTTGCCCGTAATTTTAATCTTAGAATTCTGTCTGGTTTTGTGCATTCTTCAGTAAGACCCAGCTCACATTGTTCAATCTGAAGTGGGTAAAACCATGTCAAAGAATCATGGAATAATAGAATGGTCTGAGTTGGGAGGGACCTTAAAGATCACCTAGTTAAAAACCCCCTGCCAATGGTAGGGACAACTTGAACTAGACCAAGTTGCTCAAAGACCCATCCATCCTGGCCTTGAACACTTTCAGGGAAGGGACATCCACAGCTTCGCAGGCCAGATTGTTCCAGTGCCTCACCACCCTCACAGTGAAGAATTAATTCTTGATATCTAATCTAAATCTACCCTCCTTCTGTTTGAATCCATTATCCTTGTCCTATCACTACACTCCCTAATAAGGAGTTTCTCATCTTTCTTGTAGGCCCCCTTTAGGTACTGGAAGGCTGTTATAAGGTCTTCCCAGAGCCTTCTCTTCTTAGACTAAACAACTCTATCTCTTTCTGCCTGTCCTCATAGGAGAGGTGCTCCAGCCCCCTGATCATCTTCATGGCCCTCCTCTGGATCTGCTCCAACAGGCTCATGTCTTTCTTATGCTGTAGACCCTGGAATGAGCATAGTACTCCAAGTGGGATCTCATGAGAGCAGAGTTGAGGAGAATCACCTCCCTTGACCTGCTGGCTGTATTTCTAATGCAGCCTAGGATACATCTGGCTTTTTGGGCTGCAAACGCACATTGCCAGGTCATGTTGAGCTTCTCATCAACAAACATGCCCAAGTCCTTCTCCTCAGGGCTGTTCTCAATCCACTCATTGCCCAGCCTATATTTTGCCTGGGATTGCCCTGACCCAAGTGCAGGACCTTGCACTTGGGCTTGTTGAACATCATGAGGTTTGCATGGGCTCACCTCTTGAGCCTGTCAAGGTCCCTCCGGATGGCATCACTTCCCTCCAGTGTATCCATATATCAGTTTCTATCAGTGAATCCAAATCTTATACTGGTAAGGTGTTTTTTTCCTGAGGTTCTTAAGATACCCGCCTTCATATACCAAAAACGACTGTGTCATGGACAAGAATAATCAGGCACATTTAAGAAACTTGTAAAACCTACAGGGCAAATCACTAGCATAATGTTACTTGAAATAATTTTGGGCTATGTTTTATCACAGCAGACGTCCAAAAGATGTTTCTCTTATTCACTTTGAGGCTGTGGTTTTAGTGATCAGTTTGAACCAGCCCTAGCTGGCATGACTAGCTGGGCCAAAGGTGACGTTCGGTAGTATGCTTCCGGAATGGGAGAAAGGGAAGGGTGCACCACCCTTTCCAGCGGCAGCATAATTGGAGATGTTCTTAAACACTTGTGAAACCATTCCCGGGGTGGGGACTACAGTGTGTAGGAGAAGGTTTGTGTGATATTTTAAAAGGATTATGAGTCCAGCCTTTAAAATCCCATAACAGAACAGGTTGATAGTACTGCAGACAAAACGTCATCTTCGGACCAGGAATGTGTTTTGTGAGTATTGTAATTTCCATCTCCCCTCTTACATTTCAAAACTACTAGAAATTATTAGATTGATTCCAGACAATTGGGAGAAGGAAGATATTTACAGCTCTGTTCCACAATATACTAGGTGGAAAAGAGTTATGTCAGGTTCAATCAAAGTTGTAGTCATTCTTTAATTTAACCTTGTAAGTGTCGACTTGTTTTACTTTCAGTACATTGAGCAATATATTTGCCAAATATATTACAAATACGATTGAATAGATATTTCTAATGTGATATAGCTTCTGGAAAAAGTACACTGGTTAGTTTCCATGATATATTTTGTATTGCTGTTCTCTTGAAGTAACTCTCAGAGGTGAAACTGTCACTTAAGTCATTTGTCCAATCTGGCTGTAAATCAGTGGAGACTACACTGCAGAAAATATTCTTTCATTGGCAGGTGCTTTGACGGGATGACTTCATCATTTTTTCCATCTCCAGTATGGGGATGTCTAAGTTTTATTACGATCTTAATATAAATTCAAGACTATGGGTTTGTTTTTATGGCTTATTGTCATGACAATGACAAAAAAAGACCAACATAAGTATGATTTAGTTTTATAATGTCAGGATATTACAATACGTCAATACAAGGTTATAGCGAAATTTTAGTAGGAAGCATCTGAAATGAGATATTTTCTCACCTCCATTCTTCTCTAATATATTAAACTAATTAATTCTATTACAGAGAAACAATATTTTCCCTATCAGTTTAATACATGACTTGGAATGACAAAAATTGCAGTTTTGAGATGATTTTAAAACCATGTCATTTCTAATCTTTCTGGATCAGATTCCAGATAACCATGGCTCATATTACGACAAAGGATCATAGTAGGAGCCAGATCTAAAAGCAAGTACAGGCCTGAATAAGAAGATACAGGTAGACTTCTGTTGCTTTGTTCAAAGATGTAGTTGGGCTACTTTTTACCTAATAGTTCTTTCATTCTGAAGTTTTAAATGTCAGTAAGGATGCCCTTTTTGCCCTGAAATCTCCCAACATTTAACCTCATGGCTAGACACCTACCCTCCATCTCTGGAATCCAGAAACAAGACATGGACAAATTTAATATCCTGAACAACTTTCCTCATACTACTGGGAAAAATAAACCCTGAAAAGATTTTCAGAAATAAGGTAACAGGAGATACTACTTAAATGTTACTAAGATACTAAAAGAAAAGCTCAGGATCAATAGAACTAAGGGTGTGAGGAGAACCCCTCAGATAGGGCAAGGACATCAAGAGGACACTCCTTAGGAGGAAGAAGGAAAGCTGGGCAGTACCACAGAGTAAAGGGTTATACCAGACAAGGGAGCAATAAAATGGGAGTCTAGAAGCCATCCGCATAAAATAGGATTTGCAATACCATCTCTGGTAGAACCTGCTAAAGATGAGAAGGGCAAACAGCACTGGGGGAACACAGTTGCCATGTAAGGCCCAGCTGCAGTTCTTCAGCTCCAATCTGTGGAAGAAGACACAAGCTGTGGGCACAAACAGGTGTCTGCTATGTCCTTAACTCAACCTTATTCTTACTGTACATACAAGCCATTTGCTGCATGTGAGTCGGGACTGATCTGACCTTCCTGGAATCCAGACCTTTAAAATGAGTGGTGTATCTGACCACTGAAACTGTCCAGGCTACAAGATGTTGGACCAGTTCCTGAGGTCATAACTTCCCTCTTCTAACTCAATCACATTTCCTATTCTGACATGTAACACGGAAGTAGGTTTAATTGTCATTTTGCCATGCCCTTTCTTAAGGGTGAGATATCGGACACATTCTGGTTTGCATTTGTCAGCAGATGCCACAGTTACACAATGAACACTATGGCCACAGTGCTTATTTGTATTTGTATTCTTCAGCTGTGCTCTCTAGAAAGAGCTTTCTTGTGCCTGGCCTCTGGATGACAGTTTGGACAGCCCTTCTGAGCCTCCTTTAACCATGAGAATCAGAAGGTCCTTTTGAGCCTCCTTTAATGATCAAGGTACAAACACTCTTCAGCTAAGTCACAGAAGATGCCCCAGACTACTGATTCTCTTTTGGACTCTAACTCTCACTGGACTACTTTGTGACTGTGTCTCTTTTTTTCAATGAGTATTTGATAATTCATCTTCGTCTTGGTTTAATTTTTCATCTGCAATGGTCCACCTAGTCTTTGCAATCAAGTGACATTGCAAGCATTGCCACAGAGGCAGGGCCACTATCAAGAGATGCCTGAAGCTGTTCAAGCATCTCTTCTTCCAAAAACACCTTCTGAAGGCAGAGTGTGTGTGGACGCAACAGCAGGCAGACTCTATGTTTTTTTCTTTCCTGTGTTTGCTGTGTGATGATGCTCTCCATGCAAAATATGTATAGTACATACAGGCAGGAAGGCTCAAGATGAATATGCAGCGTGCAGTGTGGCATGCAGTCATGGTGTCTAGGGAAACTCATCAGGGAATGGCTGATTACATCAAGCTAGGTGGTGATTCCTTAAGTCCTTCCAGAGAAGGACTGTTTGAGAGCTGTGTGTTGATTAGAGGTACATGCCTCTACTGAGACTGTGAGTTTTTGTCAGGTACACGGCAGACAGCTGAGAATAGTACTAGGGAATATCACAGCCTTGGGATGAGTAGACACAGTTGCAATGCCAACATAGTTGGAAGAAAGGAATTTGGGGCTTGCAGGAGACTGTTTGTAGAAATGACCTTGGAAGAAGGTTGGAATTGGATGGATGGAATCATTGTCTCCAAGCAAAGGGGGGAAATGGTGGACTCAGCGTATTTGTTGATCTAGATGGCTGGAGTGTGTCAGAGAGAAATGGGAACATGAAAGGCAAAAATCCTGCCAGGGACAACGAAGTAGCCAAAGCTTATTTTAGCAGACGTGGAAAGGAAACACAAGGAAGAAGAAGGTAGAAGAGCAGTAAGTCATCCAAGACTTCTGTGGGGAATAGAGGTACACAGGGGTGAAGGGAACATGTGGTGGATTGGGTTCCCTATCAAGACAATGATGAGGAAAAATAAGCTCTTGCCCATACTATTGCATTTTCAGGTTAAAATATGATTATTTGTAACAAGTATCATATATCACTATTTTTCAGGTAAAGTTATTTAATTAAATGCCAAATTTAAATGTCAGTGAATAGAACAACAAAACTCTAGGTCAAATCAGTCCAAATATGCTACCAACACAGTGTAAGACGCTGCTAAAGGAAAACATTCTCATTCGGCTTTATATAAAATAAACAGATTAACTATAGAAAAAGTATTTTCCCACCTTCAGCCCTTTACTTTCCGCCATCATTCAAATGTCCACATCCCTTGAAGAATTCAGAACAGGCTGCCCATTCATGAATGCCTCATTAGCTATTTATCATAGCCTTAAGTGCTGGCCAAATGTTTGGACTTGAACTACCAGCATGCAAGAGGTTTTTTTAAGCAGTTGTTTCTTCCATTATGTTACTTCCTTGCAGTTGGCTACTGTTCTGTGATTCAGACTTTTGTTGGTTATAATTTATTTCAAGTCACAATGTTCATTGGCTTAGCTTCTCCAGAAGACTGGGTATTAGGAAGGTAAATAGATATGATCACTGGCATTGAAGACGGAAGAGATACTTTCATATTTTCAGGAGATTTGCAATATGAGGGAGAACATATTGCTTTGATTGATGTATTTACCATCTCTCTGCCCTTGCATAATGATAGTGATGGAGAGTCTACGGAGCCTCTCTTGCATTTAAAGCTTCCACATCTTCCCTTCACACCCCAGATCTCTAGGCAGAAAGAGGCACAGGTTATTTCATTAGAGTAAAAATCTGTGTTTCCTCTCTATGCTGCACTTGGAATATAGCTGGCAGCAGTGCTAACTGCAACGCTGTAACTACATTGATAGTGTTTTCTGCTGCCGTTGTTACGCCTTGCAGGACAAGTGTTTTTTCTGACAGCTTGTTCCCAAACAAAGAAATTTTCAGCAATGTTATTGCTTATTTAAAGGCTGGGCACATGAATATGCATTTTTCCTTGCAAGAATTTCTACTTCAGAACAAGATTTCCCTCCCTACTCTCTTAGTATGGCTCTGAATTCCACCTTCACCATGCCCATTGGTAAGACAAAGTCTTTTTGGAAGACATTCTTTAAGTATGTTTAGACTTTTGTAATAGACTTTCATCCTTCCTATACTCATATAAGTGGGATATTCCATGAGATCTGTCAAGTGTTGTAAGACTTGATTTATGAAGTGATAATAACAACTTTCAACACTCCCAAAGTGTTGAACACTCCCTTTGGACTAGTCATCCAACGGAATAGCACTGTACTGTTCTGGAGTAACTGGAGGGAGAAAGTACTTTCCTGATCTGATCATTTTGCTTGAACTCCTGAGGAAGAAAGACCTACATGAGATAAGTGCAGGATGAGATAACATGCAGGATGCAAAATGATGATGTACAAAATGAATTGCAACACCATGCTGCCTGCCCACCTGAGTACCCTTCCCTGGCCCTTGATGAGGCTGATGGTTGCAGTGAGGACAAGACACAGGGCCAGTATATCAGCTGGTATAGCTGCGCTTTGTCTTATTTTATCTTTTTAACTTTCCAAACCCACGGCCCAGGGCCCCACGTCAATGCTCCTGAGGCTGTCAGCCCTTGCCCCAGCAAAGCTGAAGCAGGACCAGTGTCCCAGCCTTGGCTCATCCCCATCCCCGGGCAGGTGCCCAGCGTCTGGGCTGGGGCTGCCCTGGTGTCCCTACTGTAACAATTCCTCTCTCCTCTCCTTATCATTCTCGGAGAAACTGCGTGTTCCAGCTGGAGTCAGAAAGACATCTCTTTTCATGAGAAAGGACCAAAGCAAAGCAGTCTGAAACCTTTTCTTGAGTATTTTAAATATCACCATCTGGCATTTTAGGTAGTGCTCTCTCCACCAGCATTGCTCTAGGAATTAGGGAAAACAAGCTACTGTGAAGAAAATTAACTATCCCAGCCAAAACAAGAACACTGTTAGCTACAACTTGCAGATTACTCTTTCTTGATTTAACGTAAATTGTGCTGCCAGTATGATTACAGTAAGACCTTTCCAAAGATTTTCACCTCTCATCAAAACACTGTTTCACCTACGTCAAACTACAGGACACGTATAAGCTTTTACATCAAAGGCGAGAAATGTTGTCATGATGGTTTAAATCCTATTGAGTAGACACATATAACAAGAAAATTCTGAACACTTCAAATATTTCTGAATTCCTAAATTGCACAAAATAAAAAATTATCTAGGTTACTCAGACCAATAGGAAAATAAATTTATTTCCTGTGTAATGGAATTTGGTTTACTCCACATGCTTTAATTAATTAACATGGGATGCAATGCTATTTTCTCCTTATTTTGAAGATTTTAACTTTGCCATTGTTACAGAGAAATCCCAATGTTTTTAAGAATACAGCATTACTTCAGTTCCTGAAGGATTCTTAATTTCACCAGCCGCAAATGAAAAATTGCTCATGGATTTCACACATCCTTTACACATAAGTTTTTTATATATAAATATTTCCCCATTTATATGGAATGAATTCAAGCGCAACAAGCCCTGCTTGTGTTGAATGAAGACGGGATATATCAAGAAAAGTAAGTTTTATAGGTAATTGATATGTTATATGTTACATATGTTTTGATATGTTACATTTTTCAGTACCAGAGTTGGTCATCTTTCAGAAGTAAAACTAATATTCAGCTGACTTTCATAACTTTGCCTAGACATTGAAAATTGTCACTGGAAAGTTTGTGGTTGACAGAAATAGTTCAGGGCACATCAGATGGTTTAGTCCAGAGGTCTGCACTGAGGGATTCTGAACAGATGTAAAGCAAACCTACAAAAAAAATTCCTGAAGATTTTCAAAAGCTAATTGCCTTTAATTTTTCTTCTTTCTTTTTTTTTTACCAACCTGCAGGAGGGATTTTTTTCTTCATGTTCAACACCAGGACTTCCTCTTCAGAAATTCTACCAATTTGTTCTGTGTAGCTTTTGAGTTTGTGTAAGAACAGCTGATTTGCCATGGAAAACAGCTGGTTACAATCCCATAACATTTTTTTTCTTTCACTAGAGAAAAGTTATGCTGTTTTCTTTCTGTATTTTTAGAGTAATCAAAGCTAATTTTTTCATCAATCATGTCTCTTAAATCTCTTAGTGTTCTTGCTACTCTCATCTGGATTGTCCCATATAGTCCACCTTGAAGGATTTTTTTTCCCCAAGGGATTTACAAATTGTCTGCTACTTTTTTAAAATAGGGATTCTTTCTGAAGTTAGACCATAGTTCCTTTTCCGGTTCTCAGGCACCTTCACTGTCCTCACTGAATTTATAGCACAACAAAAATATTGATAGCAATTTAGGGCTAACTGAAAAGAGAGGGCATTAGGAAGAAATTACATTTGTGAATCCCTAATGAACTGTAGTGAAGCATTAGTATCTTTATGAAGTGGAAATATAAGACAGATAATCACAGAAACATAACATTTAAATGTGGGTGGTAAGTGCACTTGGAAGAAAGCCTGTGAACCTGCTTTAAAGAAATGCCAGGCAATGACAAGAATAATAATACTGGGAATGCAGAGAAATTGATTTGCCTTTCTAGACTAGGAAACCTGTGTGACAGGCCTTTCTTAGGCTGTCTCACAAACTGGAAAAAAAAGGGATAGAGACAGCAGTGTAATACAGACCTCTTTCTTGTTAATGTGTACATTTTTGTTGCTTACTTAGGGCATCCTAATGTAGATTAAAATCGCCTGAACAAGGAAAACCTGCTATGAATACCCCACGTGGTGATATCTTTGCGCACGTTTTATGCATGTTTCTCAATAATCTGTCTTTCAGACCTACCAAAGAACTGAGTGATGAATTGACAAGGGTAGTTTAAAGCAAAAGCATGCAACTGTTTCATTTACTTTTGCAATCTACAGCTTTATGGCCTTCCCACACGGTATTTCAGTCTCTAACTGGACGGGATTATCACATTCCATTTCTCTGTACTGTTGTACAGCTGAAAATGAGGTGGTGGCACAATATTTGAACTTTTTCTCTAAAAACAATCATTCCTTGGTTTTTTTGTGGGCTTCACTCAGTGCACTTTGATTAATTCTGTGTTGTAATACTGACCAATACCCCCTGTTGTCTAGAAAGGGAGAAGTTCTGAAAAGGCATACAAGAAAACTAAAGCAAGTTATATGTGCTCTCGAGACATAGCCTATGCCTTTCAAATTTGGCTGAGAATCTGGTCCTGAGCCACTGTACAGCTTTAGAATTTTATTGTAAGTATATTTTAGACCCCTAGGAAATAGATAACATTTTTAAAAAGTGTATTATCCATTTCAAAGCATACTGTCGTCCTTAAGCTGGCAGTTTTTTTGTCTCTTACTTGAAGATTTTTTTTTACAACATCAGTGAAGACGTGAGAATTATGTTCCCACTTTCCTATTGTGTTCTTTAGAAGTTACCATCTGGAAGACCAAGAAGCTGCAGTTAAGGACAAGTCCTTTACCAGACATGATGAGAGAAGGGGGTGAGAAGTGTGGCTTGAAGTTAGTGTTCTACTTCCAAAGCTGAAATCCAAACCTACTCCTGGCATGCCTTCGAACAGCCTGGGGGATGCGCTAAATTATTCTGGCTTTATGCCTGCTAATGACTCATGTAAGCAGTCTTATCACAAAAGGACTTCAGCAGAAGCCAAGAATCAGTCCTTATTTGTGAATCTCTGTGAGTAATAGCAGAAGGGAACGAAGCAGTTCTTCATATTTTTCTGTAGGTAAATGCTTATCTTGTTTGTTGATGAAACATCTTGCATGGAAAGAAACTAAACATCAGCTATTCATTTGTAAAATATTTTTGGAGTTAACAACTTACACATGCAAGACTTCTGCAAGTGAATCTGAGAACTGAGCAGAGCACGTTATGTTTCGAAGGAATGTGGACATTTTCTAAACGGGAAATATTAAACCTCAAGCCATAAAAGCCATTAAAACTCCTTTGCTTTACAAAATGTTGGATATTGCCAACCCCAAAGAACGGGAGTTGAAAAAAATATGCAACTCTAATATGTAATAGTTTGTGTCATCACGGTGACTACGAAAACCTGGAACAGCATCTGGAGCTGAGGAAAATCAGCAGTGTATACCGCACAGTTTATCTTGTTCTCATAACTTTTATGCAGAAGCAAGATAGGATGATGCTTCCTAAAACATGGTTTTCAAAACTGGAAGGTAGCCTCAGGGTAATATTAGTTGTGTATAATGAACTAAATCTTGTTTTATAAATTCATATTATCCAATACAGAGATTTTTTTTATATGGCTGAAATGTGGTGGCTTTTTGTGATGCTGTTACTCATGTGAAGTTCAAAACTAGAATCTAACTGTTCATTTCTAGATATTTTTAATTTTTAGATACATTATTCTAAACTGTAAGAGAAATAAGGTTTTTTTTAAAGCCTTTTTTTGAAAATTTATGTTTCATCTTGGTTTAATCAGAATGAGCTGTGATGTTAGATTCTTCCTATTGCAATGAAGACTTTAGTGTCTTAGAGAAAATTTTCTTTAAATACTCATTTTCTTTGAAGGAAGAAGGAATGCTGAGAGTGAAAATAGGTCAATGTTTCTTAATTTTAGAGGCAAATAAGAATAGAGTGGCTGCTTTCTGTATAGATGTTTTCCCAATCATTTTTTTATACTATTTTTTTTTCCATTCACAGTCTTTCAGAAATGATGTTATATAGCTGGAATTCTGTTGTGTTTTTTTCGAAGATGAACATCAATTTCTGTTTCATATAAAATATAGACTATTTCTTAGCTGCTAACTGAAGCAAAATATTTCTTTTTATTGCTGTTCAGCAATGACCTCTGACTGGGATAAGCTGCCTGATTCCCAAGGCAAGCCTTAAGCCTACTTTTTCCAACATGTTGAATGATGGTGTTGTGAGGCAGAATTAATACGTCTCAAGCTATAAGAACAGAAGGAAAGTGATGCCGTCTCGTCTTTCAAGTCAGAAAGTCTCATGAGAGGAGAAGGACATAATGGAAGCCAAAGATGAGGGGAGTGAAAATCATTTGAGTCCTTGACAAATCAATATTATCAATAATACATGTGCTGACTGGAGATAAAAGATGACCACAATGCCATATCGCATAAGAGAAAATCCATGAAGAAAATTTTAAACTTGAACCTAAGGTCACAGTATAGATGTTTGCTTATATGTTTTTAGCACTTAACAGATTCAAATTACCCCTAAAAAAGAATCAAATCATTCTTCTCTGTCAATTTGCAGAACTTATTAAAATCTTCTTTGAACACCATGGATTATTTGAATCAATATCTTAAACTGCTCTTCCACTAATGCTCTTAATGTTGTGATGTAGTTTTAGTCAGGTGTCTGACTATGTTCTCAGCTTCATTTTATGTTAGTGATAATAGGTATAAAGAGTGTGTAATGAGAATGAGAGAAGGAATTCAGAAAGCAAAGTTTGGGAAGGTAAAAGAAGGAGAATTGTCGCTTCTAGGAAAGAAATTAGTGATTTTGTTTGGAAAAGGTATTCATCAAGAGATACTGCAAAAGCTGAAAACTGAGATGTGCGAAAATTACAAACGTTTGCAATTCCTGTAGATGCTGTACTTACTAAAAAGAAACATCAAAGAGATTTTCTAATTCCTCCTCCAGTAAAGGCCTCACTTTCACTCTCAGACATTTCAAAAAGAGGGCAAAGTCAGATCCCGTTCTGAATAAGCATAGAGATACAAAGGTTGTGATTCAATAGCAAATTTAAATAGGAAGTTTAAGATTCTATTTTAGTTAAAAAACTTCCAGTTTCATTCAATTTCAGACTCAAAGGAATCTTGAGAATCTTAGGAGAAAGGATGTACGTTCATAAGAAATTAATAGAAGATGCAGACAAACCTTTGTTCACAAGAGAGCTCCTACCAGGGTGGTATGATAGTGAAAACAGAATGGCAAAATGATGGCACAGTGATACAATGCTTGTAAGAAGTCCAAAATGCTTTAAAGGTGGAGGGCATTTTTAAAGCTCCCACTCAAGGCTCAGAATAAACGTGCATGACAAACAGGAATGGACTGTTAAAGGACCAAACTGAAAAGATCCAGCAAGGCAATAGATGGGACATCCTTTTTTTAAATGAAGGAAATATAAGAGGAAAAAACAGAGATCTGGTACTGTAAACTGGCAAATCATAAAATGTCTGTGTGTTTTTAAATACATTGGATGCGGGAAGCTTGGCAGAAGTCTGAGGTAGAAAACAGATGTCAAGGTCATCTATGGCAGAAAAGATCAACAAATTCTTTGCGTTGGTGATAGCTACAGGGCATCTGAGGAAGGTATCTTTGATGCCGAAGTCTTTAAAAACTTGAGAATTAGGTCCAACTCAAGAGTCAGTGGAAGAATATTTGAAAAATTAGAAACAAATAATGAAAACAGTGTTTGGTGTGGGGTGTTGATGTAGTTCAAATGACATAAAGACCAGACTACTTCTGAAATACCTGATGTTGTGGGGGATGCTGCTAGATGAAGGCTTACTTTATAATGGCTTTGTTTCACACACTTGCCCTCAGGAAGTGCTATAACCTGTCAGACATGGGGTACTAAGATAGATGAAGCTTTAGTCTTCATAATCATTGTAACATTCTCCTGCACTTGCCTCAGAAAATGTGGAATATTATTACAGCTACTTTGTTATTTAACTTCACATTATTCATATTACTTTGTTGTTAGGATGGCGAACCAGAAACTTCACCTGTTTGTGCTAAAGCATGTATCACAAGGCAGCAAACTTGCCAGTTGTTGCAATAACCCTTGTGATAGTGGTCACAGCAATTTTATCTGTGACTAGAAAGAAAAGTTGAGAGAAAGAATTAAAGGGAAAATAAAGCTGACTGTCTAAGTAAGCCTTACTCAGTGTATAGTTATTCAGAAGCTAGCTTTGTGAGTTTTCTAATTGTGTAAACAAAAAAATGATACTAATTAATAAAAGGATAGAACATTTGGAACATACATCTGTAATAATCACAGAACCATAGAATGTTTTGGTTTGGAATGGCCATTTAAGGGTCATCTAGACCAATTCCACGGCAATGAACAGGGACATCTTCAACTAGATCAGGTTGCTCAGAGCTCTGTCCAACCTGACCTTGAATGTTTCCAGGGATGGGGCATTTGCTACCTCTCTAGGCAACTTGTTCCAGCATTTCACCATCCTCATTGTAAAAAAATTCTTCCTTATACCTAATCTAAATCTATAGTCTTTCAATTTAAAATATTTACCCCTTGTCCTATACTAACAGGCTTTTCTGAAAATTGTGTCCCCATCTTTCTTATAGCCCCCCTTTAAGTTCTGAAAGGCTGCAATAAGATCTCCCCGGAGCCTTCTCTTCTCCAGGCTGAACAAACCCAACTCTCAGCGTTTCTTCACAGGCAAAGTGTTTGATTCCTCTAACCATTCTTGTGGCCATCCTCTGGTAATAATCCAGCTTTATTTTTGTACAAAATATGAAATCTAAAGTTTCTCTGTTATAAAAATAGAAAAAGTATTGTTTCATAAAACATGAGAAAATAAATGTGTTGAAAATAGAAGAAATTCACTCTATACTTTAAATGTCAGTTTACTAACTGCTTCAAGTTGCTTTTTTTGGTAGTTCAGTGGTAGCTCACCCTGCCTCATATCATTAACATTCATTAAAATTTTTAAATACCCTGAAACTTTTGTTTCTGGTGGGCCAATGTTTTTTATATGAGAAAGAACTGTCCTTGTCTTACTCACATGGCAAACCCTATTCCTGTCTCAGCTTTGCTGCCTTTACTGTGGTGAATGGTTAAGATTGCTGTCTGACCAGCAAACTGTGATTAATAACGACCTTGTGCTATCAAAGACACACACACACACACTTAAGAGCAACAGTATACAAGCTGGGAATTGCTCTGGATGAGTAATGCATATTTGATGACTCTTGTGTTCCTCACAGCTCTGAAAATGCTTTAGTTGAATGTTAGCAAATTACACCTCATTGTATGAAGCCAGCCTATGGGGTTAAACGAAACCTTTTTGGGAAAGGAAGCAATCCAGCTGTTGCCAATAATTGCTGGATATAACACAAAAAATGCTAATAGTAGCTTGAAATCCAGATAAAGTAAATTTGTGATATTCATTGAAAAATCTGTCTGAACCTCGCTTCAAAAATGTTGAAGTGTTTTGCTCATCTCATTTTTTGCGCTGTGCACAGAAACCCACTGACTGTCACAATGTAGGAGGGAATCTGAAATGCCTGCAGAGTGGCATAGTGACCATTAAAGTAATGCATGAAACCACAGATGTAGGGGATCTGTGCTCAGTAAAAACCCTTTTTTGGTAAGAGTTAGTAGGAGGCAAGAGCTAAAAAGAATGGCATTCTCGTTGTCTGCTGCAGGATAGCTCTGGTTGGAGGCAGGAAGAGAAAGCCTTCTCTGCCGTGCCTCCCATCGGCCTGCTGGTGAGATGACCTTAGCATGAAGTCTTCCAACATTTAGTATGTTTATGTTAAAGAGCAAGTTTGTATCTTGGTGAGTGTTAAATAAGCAAAGTATATTGACCTTTTAGGGTAAGATTACTGTGCTTTATACTGAGACCAATCAACTTTCGCTGGGTGAAAGAAGGAAAGGTGCCTGTCATTTTTGTAAAACTGTGAAAGGGTGTTTAAAAGCACAGTAGAAATATACTCTCAACCAAGGAGTAACTGTTGGTGTGGATCTCTGTGATGTGGAGAGGGAGAAGGGAAGCACTGACACCTCCAGACAATGTCATCCTCTCCTCTGGCTATACTCCTGCAGGGCTGGGAGAACTTCTGCACTAGGCAGTCCTGGAAGAAAGAGATGGTCCTACAGCCAGCTGGCCAGCAGGACTGTGCAGCTGGGACAGAGAGTCTCAGAGAGGGTGCTATGGACCAGGAATACTGGTCCTATTCTCTCTTGTTACTGCATGAAGCAAGAGAGGGAAAAGAACAGAGGCAGCAGAGTGTCCCCTGTGAGGCTGGAATGGTAAAGGAGTCTGGATGTGGCTCAGGTCAGTGACTGCTATTCTGGAGATTTCTCAATTTCATAATTTTTATTTTATGGGTATTTTATCTGTCTTATTTGCCTCAAGATATGTATGTGGATGTACACTTATCTTCCACAATTGTCCTGATATGTCACCACCATTTACAGATTTTTCCAGAAGAGAGGATGAACAGAAAAACACGGGTAGATTACTTGGCCATAGTCTCATACAATGACAAATAGGAAACTCTACTTTAACCTCTGCGAATCCACTCCAATGATGGAGCTGACATAATATGAGTGGGAATCAACTCATAGTCTGTCTACCTAATGTCCTGTTTCTCATTATGAGTTGTATCAGTTGTTTCGAAAGAATATATGGGAAACTGGAAATAGATTTATAGATGTGGAAGATTATACTAGAAAAGTTTCACCCTAATCTCAAGTAGCTACAGATTTGGTTAGACTTCTAAAGCATTTTTTGGACATTGATAACTATGGTAACTCTAATCTCTATAAGTACCTGCTGACCCTTTCCTGTCTGAGAATAGGAATGTGAAATATTCATGAGAAAATTCTGAAGCCAAATAAAAGATCTTGACTTCCCCAATCTTACGGAAAATAACAGTAGCATTCTTTATAATTTACAGACATTTCCAGTACACATTAATTTTAACATGCCTTTAATACAACCCTGTGTGATTTGTAGAAGCACAGCCATTCACCAACTTCACCTTTTTCGCTTTATGCATTTATCTCCCATGTAAATAATCAGACGCAGGTGAGACCAGAGCACATGTACATACATTTATCCATGCACATCTCATTTCCCTGAGGATTAAATTTGCAGATCTTCCTGTACAAACTGAAAAACATCTGCTAAATATTTTCTGCTCAAAGAGAAATGAATGGTGGGTGTTTAAACCTTTGATTTTTCAGCCATTAAGTGATATTTATTCTGTGTATTATTAGAAAATGAAGTCATGCTCTTCCACATGATTGTTGTATTGCTTTAATGTCAGATATGAGAAATACTATACCAATTCATCAGTGTTCTCAAATTGCTTCCTTCATTGCATTGAGTTGTTGAGTCAAAGACTGAGATAGAATAATCTAACCATAGGGGAAAGTATTAAAAAAAAAACCAAACCGAAGAGATAGACTCCAGTGAAATTTGAGGTGTTGTTCAGACTTGAGAAGCCTGCCTCAGAATACTTTCAGTCTAATGATTTTACCCTTTTTATCTCCCTTTTCTAAGGACATTATGACATCCCTAGCTCTGGGCAACGGCTTGTGGGAAAGGTGAGACTGACACAATTAAACTTGCGATGGGTGCCTGTTAATTCCTGACCTCAAGTCACCAGCATACATCTGCATTGATAGACAAAGCCTGGTATGCAGGATGCCATATTTTGCTCCCCTAAGGGTTTAATGTTCTTTCATCATGATGAGCAGTTCTGACAAGCATGGGCTGAGATAGCAGGTACTTTGCAAGCGGCACTGAACAGGAAACTCCCTGAGATAGAAGAGTCAGCATCAGAACTAGACATACTATGGCAGAATTTCACCTTTTCGGATTAGCAAAAAAATTTTAGAAACAGCCTGCAAGCAGCAGGCACAACTTGCACAACCTGCATGCATCATTCTCTTATTCTTTCATTACTCTTGCTCTGGATCTCCTGAGCTGCACTGGAGTCTGGAAACACTGACAGTCCAACACATGGTCCTGACTCATGTGAAATGGGGGCAGACAGAAGGCTATGCAGCCTCCCTGATCCCTGTCCTGCTTCCCATATGGGCTGTATCCACTCCTGTCTTTTGAACAATACAAGATTGCTTGCTTAAACAGACAGCCAAAGCCTGCCCCCCAGGGCTCCTTTGACTTCCTAGAAGTCATCATTTTTTCACTCTTTGCTGGAGGCAGAAAGAAACTAAAATGTCTTGCAGAACTCTCTGTAGTGAGGGGAAGCAACCAGCTCTGCTATTTTGCTGTAAAGACAGAATTCCATGTCAGAGGCTGAGCAGCATTCACATCAGTGAAGTCTTTGAAGAGGAGCATGCAATTAGAAAGGTCTCTGTTGAGCACCAACCTTGTCATGAAAAGCTTTAATGGTGCTCACCTTGAAATAAAAAAAGAGTCTAATAGGGGAGCGAGACTATTAATCAGTCTCCAGCCTAGGCAAAGCGTCCCTCCGTGGTGGTATGACTTATGGGCTGCTTGATACAGGCGCATCTCTCCTGTCTGGGTCACGCAACAATACCTTGAAAAACTCAAACATGAATTACAACAGGTAGTGTTGCATTAAGAGCATTAAGCCTTACCCCTCTTAGTGCTCCTGGCTTCTGCCTCCCCTATTCTCTGAGGACAACAATGACAATTAACTCCAGCCCTTTTGATCTACCTTATACTAGAAATAAATTTATAAACATATATAAATATGCTCATCTGCAACACCCTACCTGACAGAGAAGAAAGTGGGAAGGGAAAAGGCTGGGAAAAGGCTATCAAAAGGATGGTGGTAGTGGTTTGGGGCAGCTGAGACATAACGCATGTGTGAAAACAGTGAAATATATTTTAAGAGAAGCAAAAGGGGGATTAACATACAGTACAAAACCCTAAACTAGGAGTATGTTAATCTTCTCAGGAGAGATTCAGAAACGGCAGAAGTGTTAAACAAAGGTCAACTCTCAAGCTTCTAACTGTTAAATATGTGTTTCAAAAAATGAACCAAAATGGTCTTTAGGTAATTTGATTAAAATATTTTGTTCTATTAAGTGGTTCCTCTTGATAGAGCCTCTTTTGTTTGCTTCTTTTAAGCTCACCTTTTCCTGCCTGCCCAGCAATTACATCTTCTCTCCCAGTTTAATTAAATTAAATTTAGAAGTCTAAATATGAATCTTTCTGTCAAAGAAAATCCAGGTGTGGATAATGTAAGTTCTTAAAAAATAATTAATTATTTGGTACATTCACAAGCTGAATAGTCTGGAAAAATGGGAACAGTTGACTTTTCTTTTTTTAAAAAAAACCCCAAGGTTAAGCTGTATGCAATACTGCTTATAAAAAAAGTGTCCTATTTAATATTTGAGACACTAGAACTAAATTAAAGGCTCAGTCCCTGAAGTCAATGAGATAATTTATAGCATGTGGTATGGCATTTTACTGAACTGGGCTGCAAAGCTCAGCAGTCAGCACCTTGAAGTGCTTGCCTAGGAAACCAAGCAATAGGCATAATTCAAAAAGTAAATTATTTTAGTTTCATTTTATCTTATTAAAAAAGTTATGTTGTGGAGGTCTATTAACTTTTGGGCTGATACCTTCAATGTTTTTTTTTTTATCCTTTGCTTCAGCTCTTTACTTACAGTAAGTTATAAGAAGAGAAGCTGACAGGAAAAGTGTCATTCTGAGCAGTTTCCACTGTAGTCTACAGTGCAGGACAATGGTGGCAAAATTTTTTACTTCATGGACTAACTGCATTTTTCTTGCTTTCTCTGGAAGATACACAGTAGACTGTTCCCCCCTGCATGATGCCAGTAGAGGGAGCCTAGTGCTGCGCAGCCATCCTGAGCTCTCCTGATCCTGCCACAATGACTTGTACACAACTACCTGTTGCTTTCTGGACTCAGCATGCATATCCCAGACTTGGATCTACCTTCATTACTCCTTCAGTATTCACTCAGTTGAAGGCTTTGGACTCTGCGTGTCACAAAGACTTTGTCTTTTTTCCATAGTTCATCTTTTTACAATGGATGGTTACAGGCTTCTTACCAATGTTGGTAGGATTTCCTTCTGTCAAAGTGAATCCATCAAACATCATTCTCTGTGAGCCATTCATGGTCTTCAGACCTGGCAAACCGCTTGGATCATCCAGTATTATTGGACCTGATTTTGCTTCTGCCTCCACTCCTATTCCTCTGCCACTATTAAAAACTGAAAGTTTTGGTGGAACCAGTTCCCACCAAAGCAGTACATCCCTCCTGCCAATTTCATCTTCACAATGATTGAGTTCCCTGCCATATAACTGAGTGATGAAAAAAATGGGGACATTTGGTGCATGTCATTCTGCTTTTACTGTTGAGCTAGCACTGACCATGGAGATAACACTAAATGTGAAACCCAAAGAGTATCTTGCAGCTAAGACCATAATTTTTCTGTTCCCCTTAGTTTGCTTTCATCCAGTGATAAGTAAGTGAAGTCTGCAAAACATGTCACCAAAACTTTATTCACCCCTGGTGCTGATCGAGGAGACATTTTTCATTTGGCCTTAACTGATTTTAGATCAGGCCTTTAAAGCAAGGAAGTGGTTTGCTAACTTGAAAAATGTTCCAGTTTCTAAGCATGACTGCTTTTGGCAGGGCTTATATAGAGTAGCCACTGTAATGAAAAACTCTGTCAACAGTATTGGTGCTGTGAATCAAATGTTATGCTGAGGAATTAAAGGTCTGCCTGTTCGAAAGGTTATCGTCTTGCTCAGTCCACAGGTTTTCTTTTTTTTCAGCAAAATTACTTCACTTGTATAACTGTCAAATGTTTTGCTATATGGGCTGTAAAAATGAGAGATTTTCTACAGTAATTAGCCTGAAGCAGAAATAAAATACTTTTGCCATTATAGCAGTCCCCATTGTTAGCTGTATTTCAATATAACTCAAAGCTTGAACAGTGTTCAAATATTTTTCTTTTTGGTGCTGAGCAAAAGTACAACAATTTTAAAGAATCTCACGTAAAACACATAGCATTATTTCTCTGGCTCAGTGATCCAGTTTTTACTGTTTTATATTTAGATGAATAGTACATACACTCAAAATTTTGGCAAGAAAAGAGGTACGCTGTGTGTGAGGTACAGTGTAAAATTTCACTGGATGGATAGATCTTTTCTTATACATTACAGCTATGATTTCAATTATTCAAAATAATTGCTGTGTTTTATAAACACAGAAACGCACCGAGTTATTGACACACAAATTCAGTTTATTTATTCCTGTTTTAAGTGGATCTTTTAGGAATTGTCATTTATAAACACCAAAAAGACCTGAATCAGTGTAAATTCATCTGAAATACTTTTATTTCAGAAATTAAGTAATGCATGCCATCTTTCTGTCATTCTTTTTCAGTTGTATGAGCAACTAAGCTGCATTGCAAAGTTCCAAGCTTCTGGCTTTAACAAAGACCACCACATTTTAAAAGAGATGACATTTTATGTAGATATTCAAAATGTTAAAGCTCGATATAAAATGCAAATCCTTTGCTTTGCCTTTACGTTTGCTTTCTTCTTTCTGGCACACGGGTATGTGTACTGTGAGAGGTGCTCCAAAGTGGTGTTTCTGGATAAATCAAAGTCACCCGACGACTGCAATTGTATCTGTATTGGTGACTGGGACAAAGTTCTGAGTTTATTCTCTATAACCCTGTTAAGCTGCAGTACTCAGACATAGCAGCTCAGCAGGGTATCCACAAGGCTACCTTACAGTTTGGAATGTAGTCTTTGGCAGGTCTTAACTAATTCTGTAGTTGCTGCTTTAAGCACACTTGTGGTCCATTGTAAAATAATGTATACTCACAAGGCAATTACAAAGATGCAGGTTTTGCAAACTGGGCTCACCAGAAGTAATATCAGATACTCAGCTATTACACATCACTCTGCACTAATATCAATACTGATTTATACTCTACATGGGCCTGATAATCTCAGTTTGTAAGAAGAGAGTTCTGGAAAGATGTGATCCAAAGACCAATGAAGTCATTGGGAGGTTTTCCATTGATTTCAGTGACTTTTAGACCAGTCTGTGAGTATTTAATGCTAATCTATTTTTAAAAATAAAATACAGGTAACCTTGGAAGCAAGCACAAACACACATATATTAAAAAAAAAATCAAATAAAACTTCAAATGAGAAACAGATTCAAAATCTCTAATGACTTTAGGCAATGAATTCCACAGATTATTACTGCTCTTGCAGGCTGTGGTTTGCTCTCCCACTATACCTTTCTTTAGTTTTTATCTCCATGACAAAGTGCATTGTAAACACATGAACCCATATAGCTTAGCAGTTACATTGCAGAGAGAAGGGTTTATAGCAAAGATTTGGAGCTGGATAATTAATAAGATTAATTTTGACTGGTGTGTCCAGCTGAATCTGTGGTGATCTATCCCTCTTCCACTTTTTCCAGTGTTTTATGGCTGACCACTGGAGGCCTGAAGTGATATGTTTCAAAGGAGTATGTGTGTTTGTGAGTTGTCTGATTGACTTCACATACCGCCGTATGCATTACTGCCTACATAACAGAGGGCGAACGGTTACTGGAGGACAGGAAGAGAGATGCCATCCATTTTAGCAGAAGTACTGTTACCTTGGTTCGGAACAGACTGCTTCTGGAGCTATAGTGTAAAATAAGACAGATGTAGACACTGACCTCATGAGTAAAAACCTGGGTCATGAGACCTTTGAGCTTATAACTCTGATAAACACATGAGAACTTCTGTCATTAGATTTCAGACGTACTTCTGCCATATTTGGGGCCTCTAAATTCTTTTTTTTTTTCCTCTGATGAGAGTTATTTACAGTAATGTTTCTAAGAAATCAAACCATCTCAGCTATTAGCAAAAAATAACTCCTTGTAATAAAAATGGTTTTATGACAATTTGGAAAAGTTATTTTTATTAATATTGAAAACATTTATAAAGAATGTACAAATTCATTAAAACCAGGAATGGACAGAAATGGGCCCAGATATGGGCAGGAAAAAGTGACTCCTTCCATTTACGAAAAATGGAGTCACAGCACAGGAAAAAGCATTATTTTACTCACAGAGCCAATCACATATGAAGAGTGCAATAGTACTGCTAGTACCAAGTTTATAAAAATAATAAAAATGACTTAATTATAAAAAAATAGTTAACTGAAAATGGTTGAAAAAGTTTTCTAATCTTTGTCCAGCATAGGAGGAGAACCAGTAAGTGTAAAACTATTAAAATAAACGATTTAAGGAAAAAAAAGAGACCTGGGTTTTAAAGAAACACTCTGATTTTGGATTATTAGAGATTCAAAGTCAATTTCAGACATTATGAAAGAAGATTCAACTTTGTTTGAGGTTATTGATTGTAAAAGAGGCGGGAATAGACCATCCTTGTCTCACATTACTATTTCTGCTGTCTCTAAATAATGTCTTCTGGTTTAGAGAAAGAGCAATACATTATGGTTATTTTAATTTGATTCGTTTACACCTTTATTCCAAACTGCCATTATTTTGAAGTAAAGATCTATGGATTTAGCATAGGAAAATGTTACAGTATAAGCTTCTATAAAAAGTAATCTTACTGTATCGAGTAATGTGTTCAGCTACACTGAAGTCATTATGGTCTTTTGGCAACAATTACTTCTTGCTCTGTAAACAAATGCACATTTTCAAAGGACTTTTACCCTCCTGCTGGAGGGCAGTACTGCTGCTGGAGCTTTCTCTGCTTTACATTCTTGTTTGATGATGTTCAGCAGAGGGGTTATGCCGCTGACTCAAAAGTTATGTGGGAAGCAGGTCCGGAGGTAAGGCACATGGCAAACGGTGGGAGAAGACGGTACTGACATTGCTGCAGCAGGCCACTATCTGTCACTTCTCTGAAGATACTGTTAGCTCTTCTCTTTCTATTGGTGTCTTGAAGGTTACTCATAAACTTTCTTCCCACCATTTCCCATGCTACTCCTCTTCACACTGAAGCCCCACCTGTCTTACCACACAGGTAAACTTACTGAGATGTGGATCTGAAATCTGGCATGTTCTAAATGGATCTTTCCCTGGACACATCTGGCTTTGGATTTGTGTTCTAGACACAATCAGAAAAACTAGTCAAAAAATCAGAAAAAATTCTTCTAACCTTTGGATCTTTCTCCTGTAACAGGAAAACAGTGTTTTTCTTTTCCATGAGATCCCATATCTATGGACTCTGATGATGAATCCTTCTGTATTAACTTAAACGGAAGAATTCCATAAAATTCAGGTGTAGCACGTAATTAATGTTTTGCAGTGTTTAATTGACATGCATTTCTGCTGGCTTTATTCTGAGGAAGTAGGTGGAATGGTACCAAGCAGAAATGGACTTTTGCTGTCCTGTTTGGAAAATGAAAATCATAAGCTCAGCTGTAAATTTGTTATTTTTTCCAGGTTCAACACAGCTCTGAGTTAGTAAAATTACTTATAGCTTTAGACAGAATAAGCGGGATTCCCAACTGTTTTCTGCTATCGAGCTGTTCTCATTGATTTAATACTGAGTAGTGCTGGAAAAAAGGCTTTTTTTTTCTTCCTTACCAGGATATGAGGGGCATTGATTTCAGCTCTTAACAACCCTGTTGGTGTGATTCCTCCTGTGTACTAAAGGCATTGTCATAAAAATATGACTCAGAGTCTTAATTAAATAGGATACTTACAACAGAAAACTCTGTCATGATCAAGTTGACACATAGAATACATTATCAGGGAAACATTGTGAAATACTGTTTTTTCAACTTGAAATTATTGAAAACGTTTTCAAAAGTTTCAGTGAAAAAAGAAAATCTGTGGATGGAAGTTTTGGCCTCAAAAACATTCTTCCAAAAGCTGTAAAAATGAAGTTGAATTAGAAATAAATTATTCAAACCCGTCTGGGGGCCTGAGTGATACTGTCTGTTTCTTGGCATTAAGTGACTAGTCTTGCTGGAGTGTGTCATAGTTTCTGTTAGAAAGTGTAAAGAACCTGACTATATGATGTCAGCACAGACAAGGTGGCTCCTGGCAGCAGATATTAAGTAATGGTTGCATTTAGGCTCTGTGAAATGCATTTGGCTAGCTGTCAGCAGGCTGTACTGCATGACCTCTCCTTCTAGGTGCGTTAGCCCCAGCCAGAAGAGTCCCTGGCACAGGGTTGTGAGCACAAGCTTGGAAACATGTATGTATTTCAGGCAGAGGCAGCTCCTCGCCCACTGCTGACTCCTTTTTTCTCTCCTCTGACTGGAAACACCCCCATGATGGTTGCTTCCTGAAGTGGTCAATGTTCTGCTTTGGAAGGAGCAAAATATATTAAAATACTGGTTCCCAAAGATTTCTTTCTGGAGGGCTATGTGATAGCTGGGAAGTCCATAATAAAAGCCAAGTGGTGTCCAACATCTAAAGGCTTCCCAGCTCCCTCTTTCCTCTGCTCCAGACCCCAGCAGGCTGTATATGAAGCCAGATGCCTGATTCTTTCATTCTCTCGGCTGCCGTGACTATGCTGAACTATTGCTCAGTCCTGGCAACACCCGTGGAACAGACCCTGATGAAGCTTCTTGGGGTTAATGAAAAGACATAAACTCAGTCCAGGCCTGGAGCATGTGCTGAAGTCTCCAGGATCCATGAGGTGGGTCAGTGTCAGCCTCTGAGCACTCAGAGACTCAGAGGGGTTCTGCTGTGAGGATTGCAGCTCTGTTTTAGGAATTCCTGCACTAAAGGTGACCTGCCTTGCACTCTCAGCTGGGAATGTTGTACTGTCACTCCTTTATTTAAAAACACATCTCTATAGTTATGAAATAAATAAATTAATATTTTGTAAAACAACGAAGCAAAACCCCCCTGCAAACCAAAAGACAAATCCAAGAGTGCTTTGCCAGCTGGGCAGCTGGATCTGTCTTATGAGTTTCCTGTTTCTAAGTCCCTTCAGGTATAGTTTGAACTCCTCACTTGACACACTGCTGCTGTAAGAGCTGGCTCTACTTCCCCCACTGCTGAGGTGGGCTTGTCAGCCTTACTGTCTTCTTCTAAAGAAGAAATTCCAATATTGATCCATGTTTCAGGTTTTTGCATTATCCTGATTCCACTTGTCTCACCTGGAATCAGACAGCATTGATGCTTTTATTTGCCCTCTCTCTTTGGAATTACTCAAACCCAGTGCCTTTCACATGTCTGAAAAAGAACTGGTTAAAACACACTGTTTCCGTTGACCCATTTTGGTATCACTTGGTTCATCTGAAAGCCTGCATGCAGTTCTGAAGAGCTCTAGTTCACTCTGGTCATGTTAACTGACTACCCTGCAACATCAGTCTCTCCCTAGAACAAACTAGCCACATCACAGAGATGAAAGAATCCTTATGACACAAGAAATATTTTTCACCTTTTCCTTTTAAATGAATTTTCATTGCAGAAAGCTACAACTCAGATGAGCTCAGAGGCTGCTAATGACTTCTACTTCATAACGGTCATCCAGATATCTGCTGCCCTTCCAGCTTTGTTCATTCACTCCAATGCCTTCTCTCTCATCTTTCTGTGATTGGCTTGGATGGGGAGACGCTGTGTGATGTGCTGTCCAGGAGGGATAAAAGGAGAGAAGCAGAGGGATGCGCCCAACCAGGAGATAGGAGTCCTCTGGCAGGGTCACTGTGTGGAGGAGCTTTCTTCTAGGCCAGCCAGCAGTCAGGAGACATAAATAGTCTGACTGGCACCATCTGGGAAGTGTATAGTCAAAAGGCACATGTTGCCTCATTGCTGGTGGGCAAGAGAGACTGCCTTGTGGGCCAGACCCGGTCTGCAAGCTGGCTGCAATGCAGATCTGTCTTACAACCCAAGTTGGAGAATAGAATTTTCCTTCTAGAACGATGAAAATATTATCCTTAATTTACTGAGCTATTTTGGAGTATGAGATGCAATTTCTAAGTTAGTTACTTTTATTGGTGTTTCTCCCTTATTTAAATTTTCCAGAGAATGATGGGCATGGCATCAGCAGGGCATGCCTTTCCATTCCTCCCCTTCTCCTCGCCTCATTTGCCTCCAGAGAGTTTTTTAGACATTTATGATTTGCTGCTCCAGCTACCTGGACTGGAATAACAGTTGCTGCCCCAGGGGCCTCTTTCTCCACTACAGTCTTAAACTGGGGGTTGTGTTCTAGAAAACGGAAGCATTTTCTAGTTAAAACACATGTGTTTTCTCCCTGTATAAAGAATGGCTTTATACTTGCTCAGAAGATTGGTTCCAAATAGCACTCCTATGCTGCTCCCCTCAGTCCCCTTGCTTATTTAGTGCTGTCAGTTACACAGCAGTCAGACCTCTTCCATTAATATTCTACAGTGACCTTGGCAGGGCATCATATTTTACAGCGCCCCTCTAGAATAAGGATTTTTTTCAGCTGTTCATGTAATACAAAAATGTGTTCTTGAAAACTATTCCAGAGAGCAGGCTACAGCCCTCGGTCTTCACCGACAGACAAGTACTGTTTGATGGAGGAAGAGTGTTCGAGGACTCCAGTGACAGAATTTCCTGGTAAGTGGTTTGTGGCCCTATTCCTCGACTGGTCTTTTCCACAGTAGTGGGCAATCCCATTTAAAATGCCCAATCTTTCTTCTTTTCACACAAAATAAAGTCCTCTGTGTTACATACAAGCAAACTGATTCTCTGCTCTTTAATTCCACTGGCTTGCATAGATTTGTACTTTGTCTTGCTATTTCCCGTAAGATCATAAGCAATGATCTCCATGATCCAGCTGCTTCTGTGCTGATCCCACACACTGTTCTAGCAGACAGACTTGTACACCTTTGTTGTCTGGTCTCGTCACTTTCCTGAATGTTATAGGTTTGTGATTTACTATTGTATTCCACTAACTCCTTGACTTGCATTAACAATGAGGTAGTTTTGTTCTAGGCTAGCCTGTACAGTCACGTCCCACACTCACAGATTTCTTTGTGGCTGGATGCCTGAGATTATTTTCTAAATCTCTGCAAGCTTTTCCAAGGTCTCATTTCTATACATGTATTTTGGTACAAGAAAAAAGGGCAGAAGAAAATTCTAGCTTCTCTTTACTCCCCGATTCTCTTGTCGAGTAGGAAGTACTTAATGATCATTCTTTCTATGGTTCCTTCCTAATATAAGCTTTTTCCCTGGATATTGTGATCAAGAGAAGGAAAATAAATGCCTTGTGGCAAAAGTCACAGCCTTCCGGGACTATCTATGCATGTACTGCACATGTAGAACCAGAAAGCACAGCCATTATGCTACAGGATTTAAGACACACCGAACTCAGTAATTTGATGTAACAGGGAAGACACTGTGAGAGGGACCAGCCTTCAACCTCTTCCTGAAATTCAACCTTGGAGTACAAAAGGATCTTCATGAATTGCTTAGGGAGTTGATAAAATAATAGTAATAGATGCATTTGGACAGAAAGAGAGTTGTTAACCCGTTCCTATTCTCTGTTAACAGGATGTGTGGGCTGGAGTCAATGTCATTTCACTCTATCTGCGTTCAGGAAAAGAAGAAAAAAGAATCTGGTTATTTATTGCTAAGTTGGCAGTACGCAAACTCAAAGTTTCTGAGTTCTGGAAAGCCAGACATTCTTCTTAACTGAAGAAATTAAAGCAAGACAGCTTGAACTCTGCTTTAGACCCAGGAGTGTAACTCTGGAATAAGTTCACTGGTTTTGATGAGGATACTTTGGATTTACACCAGTGACTGAGAATAGAATTTGGACCTGTATCTTGTTCTTCTGGTGGTAGTGAAGAATATGATCCTAATACAGATGTGCAAGTGATTACCGGAGTATTCACATGCTGGGTCTACACTTTTAGATGGAGGATTTAAGACTCTGGAACAACGTCCAGCTTACACAAGAGTACCTTTGAGAAACATGGTAAAGAGGATCTACCAGAAAAGTAGTAATCTAACGCTTGTATGGCTCATACAGCTTTCCTGTATGAGCCTTTCTTGTGTCATGAGGGAAGTTTCAGAAAATAGCCTTATGTTGTATTTCTTTCTTTATTGAAGTTTATGGATCTAACATAAAAAATACTTTGTGCAGTAGTTGTTCAGAAAAAGACGTATGTATGGTTGGAGGAACAGAAGAAGCTGAATATTTTTTGTTGTAGTGTTTTTACAGAAATGTCAGCTATGTAGCAGAGTATTATAGACACTGGCATGGTCAGATTTTAAACTGCAGCATTATCCCTTTTAGGCCAAAATTGTTTTATTGCAAGTAACTGGTTTGCAGATGAAAATGCTACAAACACAGTAAAGCTGCATAAGCCTCGTATACTGTTTTGACAAGATCTTCTCTTTTGTGAGAACGTGTGTGGAAAGTCTTTCAGACATAAAGCTAGAACCAGTTCACGCCTTCAAAGGTTGTGGGTTTTTTTCTTTCAGATAATATTCTATATCCTGCTATGAATTTCCAGTCATTTACTTGATACAGTGCAAAGACTTCCGGAGCTGTATTTCTTGGCATAATAAATCAACACATACTGTATTTTTAAATGATACACAGATGGGAAAGTTTCTAACAGGCATCGAAGCCATCAGATTTGCATTGATTTCCCTACTGTTTGGTAATCACTGAGAGGAAGTGGATCCCTCTGTGACCTGCTTAATCAAAATGAAAGTCGCAGAGTATTAAAAACAAATGGGAAGATGGAAAAGAAAATTTCAGTAGGATTTTCAAAGGAGTTTTCAATCTCATGGACATTCACTGTCGTATGAGTGCCCAACTGCCTCAGGATGCATTGGAAGTCCCAGCATGAGAGCTGAAAAAAACAAAACACCAGCTAACCCATACCTTTATACTTAAAAAAAAGAAAAAAGAAGACACTACAGTCACAGACCAAATAGAGCATGATTTGGAGCTGTGGTTCTGCCACTAGATTTAATAGAGCAAGTGTGTTCACATGCTTTAATTTTTCCTAGAGTCAAAAAAGAATCAATAGATGGATAATCCCTTTCCTTAGCTGGAAACTGGTACCAGTGTATTAAAATAAAATGTCATAATTGCACAATAACTTAAAATCAATGAGGTGATGTTCTTTAAAGTTTAAAGGGGTGATATGAGAAAACCCAAGCACTTTTGATGCTGAATGTTTATGAAACACAGTGTCTCTGGCTTTTCTCCATTTCTGAATACTTAACAGTTGAAACCAAGTGAAGTTCCAATCCAGTAAAGCACTTACTGTTTCCATAATAGAGTGATGTGAATGACTTTATAAAATCATTTAAACTACTTCTGAAATTAAAATAACTAGGTAATGCTTTCAGATGCATTCTATCCTAGTTTACTATGAGCCAACAAATATATTTTTAATTTTCTTACTGTTTGGTACTTCTTTCGCAGAATAACTGAATCATCTGATTAGAAGAGACCTTTAAGATCATCGAGTCCAACCATTCAGCCTGCACTGCCAGGGTCCCTAAACCATGTCCCTCAGCATCACATCCACATGCAGTCCAGGGAAGGGGACTCCACCACCTCCCCAGGCAGCCTGTTCCAATGCCTAATGAGCCTCTTTGTAAAGAAATTTATCCTGATATCCAACCTAAATTTCCCCTGACACAGCTTAAGTCCATTTCCAATTGTCCTGTCATTTGTAACATGGGAGAAGAGACTGACCTGCACCTCATTACAACCTCCTTGCAGATAGTTGTAGAGAGCGAAAAGGTCTCCCATGAGCCTCCTCTTCTTCAGACTAAGCATTCCCAGTTCCCTCAGCCGCTCCGCATAAGACAGGTTCTCTAAACCCTTCACTAGTTTCATAGCCCGTCTTTGACCCTTCTGTAATAATGACACAAGACTGAAAGTTTTAATCCCTGCTATGCTGATTGACACTGTATGGCTGCATGCTAAGATATCTGAGCTACTCCAGTGGTGAGAGTCTTAGCTTTACAAGGGAAAACTATAATTCAGTTTTTCTCCATAACATTTAAACCTAAATATTGTTTGTATACTCAGACTGTAGCTTAGATAATTCTACTGTTTTCTTGGTTATTGAATATGTGTTTAGTCAATGTTTTTTCTATCAGTACTGCATGGGGTAGCAGTCGCGGGAGAGTGCAATTAGTAACACTGCTTGCATCCAGGTTGCAGTATGCCTATGTTCTTTTAAAGACTGATGGAATCAGAATATAATCACCAGTAAATATCATCATGATTGTTAGCTGATCATTCACCAGTTAGAGGAACACAGCATCAGAAAAAATGGGTGCATATTCTACTTGCACTTAAAATAATACTCCTTATATAACATATAAGAATTGATGTGCCTTACCAAAATTCTTCTTCAGTTAAAGCTTCGTTTCATTAACCTGACAGAGTTTGCATTAAAATAAGGTATCACCTTTCACTCCATATTCGGAAAGCATAAAATAGGATACCGTAAGGATAGGATAAATACCTCATTTCCTTGTCAGAAGTTCCACTGGTACAAAACACTATTGGCAAGCTGATATTAAAAAGAAAAACCACAAATCATTCTTTTGTTTAGAAGATAATGTCCAAGAAGGGAAACTAAGTTTAGATATGGGGAACCTGCTTCCTTAGAAGACTGTCCAACCAGCTACTTTTGATTTTAAAAATCTGTAGCAGTCTTAGTAGAAGGCATGTCAGAAATTCAATAATGAAACAAGAGTAACATTAAAAAGACAGTACAGCACAAGTTTTCAAGAATGCTTAATTAATTTTACTGTTGATTTCCCAAGGTTTTTAATAGTCTAGGGAGACAGACAAAAGCCCAAAATCTATAGGCTTATATAAATCGTCAGTCAATTAGTAATTCTTTAAGTGTATATCTGCTGCTACAGAAAAAGCTGCGACACTTCTGAGTTGGTAGAGTATTTGGAGCATTTCAAGCACCAACACAGCAGGCGTGCTTTTAATATGTGGTTTCTGAAACACATTCTTAATTTGAGGGTCCAGATTTGTTATCTTTTCACACTGCACAGCTGACATCAATCAGGGTGTTGAAATCCATGGTTTGACATGAGATGCTTTGAATGTGCTGGGATCTTGGAAAAAGTTGTGTTATTGAATCTTTGCCCTCTTTCAAATAAGTCTTTCAGGCACAGTTCTGGCATGACATTAGCAAGGCCTAGGCTGACAGTCTTGACCAGGCTGGTAGGAGGCTTTTCTTCTCTTTCTTATCCTCTTCACTGCTCCATGTTTAGCCCCCTGATTCATCCTTCTTCTCTTCCATCTCTCAAACAATCAAGACAAAACAAAGAAAAGAAATCTTGTGACACATGTAACTAAGAAGGTTGGTTGGACTTTTAACCGCATTTATTTGTATTTTTAATCGGTAAATCGTTCATGACAGGAACGGTCTCCTTCCCAGGTTCAAACAAGATGCATCCCTGAAGGTAGCCTTTGGGAATGACTGCCATCAATCCTAAAATTACAAACGTTGTTTGGTGCAGAATGGTGTGTTTGCAGAGCACTGTATATTCTAAATTTCCAAACTTACTGTGGTTAACAGAGTGAAAGGGAAAATCTTTCCACCTCCTCTTTATATAATGAAATGAAGATTTCTAAATGACTTTCTCACAGCTCTCAAGATATGATACAACAAAACTGAACTATGCTAGAGATTCCAATCTTTAGCTGCATTTCTGTATAGATCTGAGAAGCCCCGGATCGCTTGATGGTCTAAAATGGTTTCTGACATCTAACTTATTCTTGAAGATGTACATAGGGCAGATCAGTACAGAAATGCCATAGCATTGAATTGACTATGAATATGAATTGAATATGCCAACATATAGATGTTATTTATCATAGATGAATAGTTGTTCCGTAATTTATATCAATTTTCTGAATATTTTCTGCAACTTGCATTTCTGCTGCTAATACTTCCCTTTCAAGCTTTCTGAATGCCTCATTGATTTTAGAAGTATTGTACCCACTTGTGACAAGTCATGCCACTTTCAGTCAGCGGTAACTAGTAAACAAAGTTGGCCAATGTTTCACCCAGATTTACTGCAGTAAACAATGTGGTGGTGTGAACTACAGCCTCTTCCCTGCCAGGGAGCTGCTGAAGTCTCTACCACAACTTGCTGACAGGCGCAGGGAGGCTTGCAAGGGTTGCTGCATGGGACAAAGTCTTACAGGGGTGTGACACCCACTGCTGAATGTCAAAGATGAGTATTCATGACTCGTTTGGTGCCTGTGGTGCAGCATGAGATCTTCTGGTCTGTGTTCTTCAACTCTGTCTCCTTTTGTTCCTGTTTTTTTCAGCTTGATCTCTTGCCTGTTGTGTTCCCAGATTCAGTTGCCGTTATGTTGATTTGGCTGCAGTCACCAGGGTTTATGACTGTCTTATATGAGCCCAGAGAGATAGCTTTGTTGGTGTGAATAATTCTCTTTCTAAGTCCTCGAATTACTGCTAATGTTTGTTTTCACAACAGCTCCAAGCTAGATTTTCCATGAAGAGGCTACCAATAATGCTACATACCCTAATGAGTTCATGTGCATGCTCTCCTGCTGTGTCAACTTTTTACTCGTTCTTGGTAAACAGATCTTGTCTCGGACAAGCGTGGCCCGAAAGATGACATATGGTGCACTGATGCTCATCTGGATTTTAGGAAAACGCATGACTAGTTGAAGTCACTCCCATATCTGTGACTGCTGATGATATCAGGTTCCCCTCACACATTGTCTCCTCTGTGTGAGCAGCCAAAGCCAAGCTGCTTCAAGGTACAGGCCAGATTATGGCAGTGTTCTTGTTTCCTATCCAGCACTTAGTTCCCCACATTTTCCTCATGGATTGCTCCCAACTGCCAGTCCGACCACATGATTTGATGTGCATCCAGCTGGCCAGAGTACAGTCAGAGCCTGGTCAATATTTGGAAAGAAGTAACACACTTTGCCTGATTTCATCTGAAACAATGGATTATCCACAAATACAACACATTTTTTAAGAGGTCGAGCAGCTTGTCATTTGTCAGATTGGTTAACAATGACCTTAGTTTATCCATCAAACGAATTAAACTGCTTCCACAAAAGCAAATCAGAAAACAAGGAATTGCAAAACTGTCTCAAGCACCTTGCCGTTGGTCCAAAACCTGAGCTTCACAATTCAATTTTTCAATAGAAGCAGCAAAAGTTGGGGACAAAGCATGTGAATATGAACTGATTGCAGGATAATGTGTATGCATTTCCACAAAGATGTCTCCAACTATTTAGTGAGGCTTAGGTCCTCAATTTCCCTCTGCATTTCTGTCTGACCTTTTCCACCTTAGTGACTTGGGGAGTCTGGGCAACAGCAGCCTTGTGCTAGAAGGAAAAACAGAAGTATGAAGAAAAAAACAAACCCACACATTCCAAGGGAGGAATGAATGTTCATTTTTGCTGCCTGATTTCCCCTCATTTATTTAATAATTTACAGAAGTGCACTTTCATTTCTGTTCTTCTTCAGAGTTTGAGTTTGGGTCATTTGCTTTTGTAGGAGAGTTTTCAAAAACGCTGATCTTAGGTTTCAATTAGCAGGAGAGTCTGAAGCTTTCAGTGTTTGTTTCCCATTCAGTCATATAGGAAATTATCCAGGAAGCCACAACCAAGGCAGAGGATATTATGAAAATATGACAGTATATTAATAAACTCTGAAGAATGATGAAATGGCATGTCATGACCCTAGGTCAGCAACAGAAGAAATCTATTTAATTCAATACTTAGTTTCTTAATTAATTAACATAAAAATTAGTCTTTGATCTACCTTATCAATAGAACTAACTAAGGACAAAATGTGCCTGGTTGTATGTGTTAGACATGTAGTGATCCTAGTGTGTGAAGAATAATAACTCAGAGCACTGAAAGTAACCTGGACAGCATGCAATAAGGTACTTTGCAATCTGCCAGTGAACAACTATATCTAACATAAATGTGCATCTCACCTGTTGTCTCACTTGGTATTTATGAGCCTGTTTCTGTGCTCCACCAGGCCTTGGACAGCAAGAGGTTAGTCCTGTCATATGTAACAAATCACAATGAATATGAGTGGATTTGTAGAAAGAAACCATGGGCAATGAGGTCCTGCTGCCCATACTATAAGCATTTCAGAGGCATTTACTTTGGAGTAATTCTAGTTCGTGTTCTTGGTCTGTTGGACCATAGTGTTTGGAACATAGAATCATAGAGCTATAGAGTGGTTTGGGTTGGAAAGCAACTTTGAAGATCATCTAGTCCAACCCTGCTGTGGGCTGGAAAATAGGGGCATTTTTTTTCCTTTTCAATCCTTTTTTTCAATCTAGCTCATGTCTTGGTACCACGGTACAGTGTGAACCCAAGCATGGCAATGGGAGATGTCCCAAAGACCGATACAGTTGTAGGGTGCAGTAAATTCATGAGACCACTGAAAAAGATCAGTCTCCTGCAGATAACCTGGGACAAAGAATATTCCTAGATTAGCCTAGACTATGCACTATTCATTCTATACTAATTTACCTCTTATGTTTCAAGTTAATGAAATGCATAACATTTTTAAATTCTTGTATGCTCACAAATGCAAAACCGCTTAGCTCCTTTGCATCTTCATTGTCTGTCTTGTCCGTATCTTCATAGACAGAAGCTGGCAGTAAAAAGAAAAAGTGACTCCCAAACAACGCTGTGGGCTGTACGGGATGCTGTCCTACCATGGATACCTCTTGACCTGGTCGTATAAACTAAAAAGAGCAGGAAAGTGAGGTTTCAGATATCAGGACCGAAAACTGCTGAGCAGATGCTGTGCAGAGCATCTATGCAACATTTATTGACTTATTTCTTGTCACAGATATCTTGGACTTCCCATCCTACAGTCACTTGTCTTGCCACTTAGCTAGTTTCTAAACAGCCTATATTAATCAGCCTGCTTACAATGTAGGAAAATCATTAATGAGTTATTTAAGTAACTGGATGAGATCCTGGCTGAACTCTTATTGACCTCAATGCAAAGGTTTCCCCCTCACATCTCGAGAAAGGCAGTGACTTAGGTATCGCTTGTTTCCCTAAATACAAACAGATTATGCTATTAAATTACCTCATCACTTTTATATTAATGTGGGATTTATTTATCTGTAAGGAAGAATACAAACATGAATGCTGTAACACAGCTGAGACAGTGAAAAATAAAATCGAGATGAATGTCTTTCAATAAATACATTTACTTTAATTCATGACTCGGGCCTAATTCTTACCATGATTTTGTTATAATAAATTCTGAAGAAAATAAGATCACAGTGATAAAACAACATCTCTTACCAATGAGTACCAAGTGCACATATGCAAACAGTTAGGCTGTCTGCCTATTCTGCCAGCTAAAAAACACCTCGCCTTTATGTTCCATTATTTCCAAAAACCATCTTTGAAGTTTGATCTGGAACAGCTCATCCCCTGAATAATGTCTTAGACTTGCCTGTCCAAAAGAAATAATTCAATTACAGGAAAAACAAACAAGTCTATCATTCCCATGTTTAATACTCACTTTTGCCTGAAAACTATGTTCGGGAGATATCTTCTATCATATATCCTTTGGTGATATGCATCTGAGCTGCTTGAAGTAAGAGATTTCTCAATTACAGCAACCCAGAAGTATTAAAAATGAAAAGTTTTTGGTCAGGAAATAAAATTTCATTGAAAGCAAGTTGTTCTTCAGGAAGGAACAGTTTAAATTAATCTTTTGATCTAGAAATAAAAATAATTCTGGAAATTCTATGATGTCAAATTTTGAAATTTAAATATTTTTTTCAACGTCTGTACAGGCATAATAAAAACTTAATAAATAGGAGGTGCTTACTAGTGTTAATGCTTATGTTTGAGAAAACACCTCAAATGAAGAATGAGAAATTATTAAAGTAGTCTGGCACATGCAGTAGCCTATTGCATTGGCTTTTTTATTTCCACTCAAAAGAAATTGACAGTATTGAATTGTGAAGATTTTGCATGTCCTCTTTAGCTTTGTTAGGTTAGTTAGGTTTTCATAAATTTTATAAAGTGTACAACTACAGTCTTGCAGTGTAGTGAAGATGACATGAGAAAAGAGTCTGATTGGTTACAAAAGGAGAAATAAATGGAAAAAACCCTAATCTGATATTTTTGGAAAGAAAATGAAAGCAGTAAGATTTTACAATTTTAGCTTTTTATTTAGTTAGTATTTATTTTTCAGCACCAAACTGGATCTCAATGTTCTATTGTATGTCTAGTGACCATTGGCTGTGAAAAATCTTTATGTACAGATGGTAGAATAGAATACAATAAAATATTTCTGTTGGAAGGGACCTAGAAGCATCATCTGGTCCAACTGCCTGGGTAATTCAGAGCTGACTGAAAGTTAAAGCACCTTATCAAGGGCATTGTCCAAATGCCTCGTATGCACTGGCAGACTCAGGGCATTGGCTGCCTCTCTAGGAAACCTGTTCCAGTGTTTGACAACCCTCTTGCTAGAGAAATACTTCCTAACGTTCAGCCTAAACCTCCCCTGAGGCAGCTCTGAAACATTCCCACGTGTCCTATCACTAGATACCAGGGAGAAGAGTCCAGCATCTCCCTCTCCACATGCCCCCCTCGGTAAGCTATAGCGAGCAATGAGGTCATCCCTCAGCCTCCTTTTCTCCAAACTGTGAAATCCCCTGTAAATGTATAGGCTAGGGAAAAATCAGAAAAATGAAAGGAGAAGAAAATGAATCTATTTGCTTTGTCCTTCCCTTCATGTAGCAGATAATGATCAGATGATACCAAAAGTGCAAAAAACCTTCAAATATGATGTGTATGTGTGTGGCAGTGGGTCCTTGTGCATGCTAAATGCATGCTGATCCTTGTCAATCCTTATGAAACTAGTTCTTTCCAAATCTTCAGACTTAATTGCTACTAACCAGTTTCCACTAGCCCCTATGAAAACAAGGTTGCAGTCACATTTTTTCTTTTAGGATTTGAAAACTAGAGATTTCACAGGCCCATCCTGTGCACGTTTTTAGCCATTGTATTAATCTATTAAGCAAAAAAGCACAGAAGAAAGAGAACACAAAAAAGGATAGCTTTCCCACAATTTTTCTTATGAAAAATACATTTAAATGTATGATTCGGATATGCCCCAGCGAACAGTGTATTTTCAAATTTTTTTCACTACACCATGAAAACCCTGAATATAAAAGCCGACTAAAGCTGTATCTGTAACCAGCTGCAGTTTTTTGCTGAGATACCACGAGACTGAGGATGTTTTGCATCTAATTATGAAATAAATAGAAACTGGAATGTGTAAGCAGCACTCAGTAGAGTTACACGTCTAAGCTTCTTAATTATATATTGAAAATAGGATGCCAGCTTCATGTCGTTCTGATATAATTAAAAATTGTGCCATAAATCTTTTAAATTTTACTCCTTAAGTGTGGCAGTAGTAGATGTTTTATAAATACATACGTCAGACTAGCACAATAGATCAAATTAGAAGCTACAGCAAGGTATTATTTTTATGAATATTGATAAATGTTGTCAAAAATATAATTTCACAAAAGGTAAGTATGCACAGATGCATACACCCCACCATTTGACGGCTTACAGAATCACAGAATCATAGAATAATTTAGGTTCAAAAATACCCTTAAGATCATCGAGTCCAGCTGTTGACCCTGCACTGCCAGGTCATCACTAAATTGTGTTCCTAAGCACCACATCTACTCATCTTTTAAATACCTCCAGGGATGGTGACTGAACCACTTCCCTGGGCAGCTGTACGAGTGCTTCACAATCCTTTCTGTGAAGAACTGATTCCTAATATCCAACCTAAATCTCCTTTGGCACAACTTGAGGCCATTTCCTCCTGTCCTGTCACTTCTTACTTGGGAGAACAGACCACTCCCACCTTCACTACAACCTCCTTTCAGGTAGTTGTAGAGAGTGATAAGGTCTCCCCTCAGCTTCCTTTTCTTCAGGCTAAACAAACCCAGTTCCCTCAGCAGCTTCTCACAAGACTTGCTCTCTAGACCCTTCACCAGCTTCATTGCCCTTCTCTGGACACACTCCAACACCAAAATGTCCTTCTTGAAGCGAGGGGCCCAAACCTGGACACAGTATTCAAGATGAGGCTTCACCAGTCTGTGGCCACACTCCAACACCAAAATGTCCTTCTTGAAGCGAGGGGCCCAAACCTGGACACAGTATTCAAGATGAGGCTTCACCAGTGCCACACTGGAGACAATCACTTCCCCACTGCTGCTGGTCACACCGTTTCTGATATAATCCAGGATGCGATGCCATTGGCCTTCTTGGCCACCTGGGCACACTGCTGGCTCATATTTAGCCAGTTGTTGACCAACACCCCCAGGTCCTGTTCTGCTGGGCAGCTTTCCAGCCACTCCTCCCCAGGCCTGTAGCATTGCTGGGGGTTGTTGTGACCCAAGTACAAGACCCCACACTTGGCCTTGTTGAACCTCATACCATTTGACCAGGCCACTGATCCAGCCTGTCTAGATCTCTCTGTAGAGCTTCTCTATCATCAAGTGGACCAACAGTTCAGCCTAACTTGATGTTGTCTGCAAAAATTACCGAGGGTTCACTCAATCCCCTCATCCAGATCATTGAGAAAGATGTTAAAGAGAACAGGCCCCAATACTGAGCCCTGAGGAACACCACTGGTGACTGGCTGCTGACTGGATTTAACTCCATTCACCACTACTCTTTGGGCCCAGCCATCCAGTGAAGTACACCCATCCAAGCCATAAGCAGCCAGGTTCTCCGGGAGAATGCTGTGGAAAAGGGTGCTAAAAGCTTTGCTAAAGTTCAGTTAAACAAATTCCACAGCCCTTCCCTCATCCACTAAGCAGGTCACCTTGTCATGGAAGATTGAGTGAGTCAAGCAGGACCTGCCTTTCATAAACCCATGCTGATGGGGCCTGATGACCTGGTTTTCCTGTGCATGCCTTGTGGTTGCACTCAAGATGATCTGTTCCATAGAACTCTCCACTTGCTAAACTATGGCTTAGCAATTTTTTCAAACTTTTATTCTTATTTAATCAAATAATCCCATGTAAAAATAACACTATAGTTTGAACAAATTAGTAAACATATAATTTTCAGTTTCTAAAAATGTAGATTGGGAGTGTACGTAAAATGTAAAACACATTTTGAAATACTAGTGTTCAATGTCGTTGCATTCTTCTCTTGTTGATTTATTGCCCCGTGCTGATGGTGTATCTGTAGCATTGGCAGTTAGCCGTGTTTTCCCAGATGTCAGGTTTTAATTTCACGAACTTGCTAAGGATTTTATGTTCTTCATGTGTGACTTAACATCAACATCAGCATAAACTGAGAGCAGCGTTTTTTCCTTCCAGCATGTATTGTGGATGTACGGTATTAAATATACTAGTAAGCAAAACCAATTCTTTCTAGGTGAAGTAGCCACAGGAGAAAAGCCATGTTAAAACCCAAGACACTGTGAAAAGCAAACCGGTTAAAAGGCGGTGGTGGATAACCAAAACTGCCTTTCACACAACACTCTGTGATGCAAGTCTAAATAAGAGATGTTCAGTTTCTGCAGTGTTAATAGTCCATGCGTTCAAGCCAGTGATTCAAAATAGCATTTCCTCACATCTGTTTCTTCCTTTTCTGTTTGCCAAAAACTTTGAAAAAATTGTTTGAAACCACTTAAAGACTTATATTCTTTTTTTCTTTTTTATAAACCCTTTTCACATTAATGGTCTATTTAAACATGACGCGATCTGTCATAACTCAAACTGCAGTCTGGTTTTCCTATGATTTGTCTGTCACCACTGTGATTTTTTTTCTTGGAAGCAGGCTTGCAAATAGGAGTTCTTCATGGGCGAAGGTAATTGTTTGTCATGGTAAATAAGAGGAAAGTCATGGAGAAAAACCACGATAGCTGGCTTTTTGGAAAAAAAGGAAAAACAACACTCCCTTAAACCTGATCAGGAAATTTTAATTAAGATATTTGTCCCAAGGGACAAGAGTATTCCAAACAAATAACCCTGATTACACAAGGAAATTATTTAAACTCATGTGATGGTAGTACACTAATAATTTTAAATAATTTTAACAGTTTCCACTCTTTTCTGAACTATAGCCTATATCTCACTTTTCTAAAAATTCTCAGTTTATGATTTTGTTATGCCTCATTGAACTACAAAGATATTCTCTACTCTTGTGCACTGGCCTTAAACATGTCTGAGATGACTCTCTTAACCCTTTTATTTCAGGCTATGTATGGCTTTTTCCCCTATTGGCTAGTGCCCACTGAGGACCTTAATGCACACTAAGGGTCTTAGATTAATGCTGTTTTCCAGAATGTATGTTTTTTCCACTGACTTGAGACATCTTTCTATTCATGGTATCCAATTTTGTAATCTAGTTGTTTATCATCATCCCAAATTCTGACTTAAGCACGTTGAGGACAGAGTACTCGAAGTGCTCAGGTACTTTTATGTGTGGACTGTAAGGTTTTAAATTAAAATGTATGGGCTTCTCTGTTTTTTAAAGATTGCAGGCATCCTGTCAGTGCACACATACATGTTATACCTTTGGCAGTGTTTAAGATGAAAGGGTTATAAATTCTTTCCATTCCCCAACTGTGCAGGAAGGCATATTCTGGCTGGATCATGGATATCTATCATGGATACAAGGGTTTTGCCTATTCTTTTGAACTCAGACAAAAAAGCAGCAGCAATAGCTAAGACAGGATCTGATAACGGGGTCCTGAATATGGGACTCGCATACTATACTATTGCTTTTTCTATAAATGCCTTAACAAAAGAGATTGGCTCAGAGTATCCGTAACTCAGAAGGTTATGAAAGATTTTTCACCTGTATGACTGCAATATTACTATTGTTTTTGTGTGAGAGTTATATAACTGAAAGCATACATAACTCAACAAACTTTTTTGGAACTGTAATTTTTTTATATCACTCGTATGATAGCAGAGAATGTAATGTGGCTGGTTGGGTTTGAAATAACAGCCGAGACGGGTAACCTAGCTTTTAAATATTATTGGCAATGAGTTAGCATGTAGAAATGAAATCAGCCGGCTACCTTCACTTGTAAAACTCCTGTGATGTTGACTCAGCTGCTGTTTTAGCCAACGTATGTTCAGAAAGTGTGCTTGTTTGTTTTGCTGTTTTTTGTTTAGCAGTGTGAATGCACCATGTGACTGAAGATCAGATGACACACAGGGAAAGAAAGAAGGAAGAAGGGATTGAACTTCCTGTGTTCCTGTTTGTGCTCACTGCCCTTTGTCCTGTCACTGGACACCACCGGGAAGAGACACCCACCCATTAGATATTTACAAATATTGATAAGATCCCTCTCAGTCTTCTCTTTTCCAGGCTAAACAGACCTAGGTCCCTCAGCCTTTCCTCATAAGAGAGATGCTCCCGTTCCCTAATCATCTTTGTAGCCCTTCATTAGACTCTCTCCAGTAGTTCCTTGTCTCTCTTGAACTGGGGAGCTGAGAACTGGACACTATACTCCAGATGTGGCCTCACTAGGACAGAGTAGAGGAAGAGGAGAACCTCCCTCAACCTACTGATCCCACTCCTCTTAATGCACTCCAAGATACCATCGGCTTTCTTTGCCACAAGGGCACGTTGCTGGCTGATGGTAAACTTGTTGTCCACCAGGACTCCCAAGTTCTCCACAGAGATGCTTTTCAGTAGGTTAACTCCTAACCTGTACTGGGGCACGGGATTATTCCTTCCCACTAGCAGGACCCTACACTTTCCTTTGCTGAGCTTCATTTGATTTCTCTCTTTCCAGCTCTCCAGCCTGTCCAGGTCTTGCTGAACGGCAGCGCAGCCTTCTGGTGTGTCAGCCACTCCTATCAGTTTTGTATCATCGGCAAACTTGCTGAGGGTACGCTCTGTCCCTTCTTCCAGGTCATTGATGAATATGTTGAACAGGACTGGACCCAGTACTGACCCCCGAGGAACACCGTTAGCAACAGGCTTCCAAACAGACTATGCTGCTGATCGCAACTCTCTGAGCTCTGTTACGGAATCACTGAATCAGAGAATCATTTTGGTTGGAAGTGACCTTTAGGATCATTGAGTCCAATAGTTCACTCTGCACTGCCAGGTCATCACTAAATCATGTTCCTAAGCACCACAACTACTCATCCTTTAAATACCTCCAGGGTTGGTGGCTCCAATGCTTCACAATCCTTTCTGCAATCCTTTCCTAAAACTGGACGCAGTATTTAAAGTGCAGCCTCACCTGTGCCGGGTACAGGGGGACAATCCCTTCCCTCCTCCTGCTGACAACTCCATTTCTGATACAAGCCAGGAAGCCATTGGTCTTCTTGTTGTTCAGCCAGTTGTCAATCCATCTCAGTGTCTGCTTAACCAACACACACTTAGTAAGCTTACCTAGGAGTATGTTATGGGAGACAGTGTCTCCCATGGGAGAGTGTTATGGGAGACAGCCTAGTATCTGTTGTGCGGGCATGTATCCGTATCTGAATCTGTATCCAACACTGCATCAGTAGTTTCAGCTGAAGCTGAAGACTTGAATGATCAAATAAAATGAGATTTTTTCTCCCGCTAAAGCCAGTACCTTATTATCTGAGATAAGTATAACTGTGAGACCAGCTATTTATATCATATTGAACAGAGACGTTGAAACATGCGGCCTATCAGCAGTTCTGGCACTATAAATAGAAAAATACCATATGAACATTGTTTGGAAATATGTTTCCTGAGAGCTAGAAAAGCCAAACTTATTAATGCTTAACTAGTCCTACAGAAATATTAGGCTAATTTACCAGTAGCACAAATGCCAGTATAAATCTTACAGAATAACCGTGTACAGGATGTACAGCAGAGAACAAGGAGGCTTTGTTAGTGAAGACAAAAGGATTTTCCTTCTGAGCATGCTGCCAGAAAACTCTGTTGAGGTAAAGACATCACAAGTAAGGAAATGACCAAAGTGGTAGACTGATTTCAATAGCAGAATAACTAACTTTCTCCAGCTCCCATAAAGCTTCCGGAGGGTTAATGAAGTGCAGGCTTTATGTACAGGCAACTCAAGGCTAGACATGTGTGCTAATATGGAGAAATTATTATTTTTTTTTAATGAAGGATGAAAGCTATTTTGTAAGGTGTTTCAAAACTTATTGTTGAATGGAATGAAGCTCTCATCCCTCATGTGTTAAGTGCATTCCTTTTGTGGAATTTCCTGAACAAGAAGAGCAAGTGATTCAGCTTCCATTTGGACACGGTTCTGAAATATGTCAAAGACACTGGCCAGGCGTTGATGTGGATGATGTAAGTGGAAAAGAAATTTCATAATCATACAGATATTCTCTATCATAGCAAAAGATTCACAGTCTAATACACCTTATAGCAAAAGATTCATCTGATTTATCAAGATTAATTTCATGCAGCTATTAAAATGCTCACTAACAGATGAACAATTGCTGATGTGAATGTACATAAATTGCCTGTAGTGAAACATTCATTAGAGGGCATTTCTGATATTAAGGTAGAAATGTATGCCATACTTTTTCTTTCTCCCATTTCCAATGCCTGCGCAGAAAATAATATGGAGATAATTGGAATAATTTGTTTTATACATCCCTAAAATAATCTCGTCATGGGTCTTCCCTTTCTCTTTTGGAAGTCCTAGTAACCTTTCCAAGGCAAAGTTAAAAGCTAACCCCCAACTAAGACCTCCTCTTTTAGTTATGGTATCAAGGCTGTTTCCTGTGAAGATAAACTTGCCAAAAAACTTCCAGGAAGAAACCTGAAGAAACCTAAAGAAACCCAGAATCTTCTTTTAATAAATAATATATGTGACCTCATAACATTTCTTCATAATGTCCTCATGGCAATTTCAGTACAGGATTCTTTTTCTTCCTGTTAATCTCCACTATATGCAAACAGACAATGTAGGACAACTCTCTCTCCAACAGATGTGTTAGAGATCTTCTCAGAGAGAAGGCATGGTTAGAAGCAGATCCAATAACTCCAGGGTACAACAATGGAAGCATTAGATCGTCTCAAATTGCCATTAAAAATATTTTCTTAACTTGCTTTTCCAGCTGGCTTATATTCTTTGTTTTAGCTCTGTAGAAATCAGATTCATCTTGACCCTGAATGCATTGATGACTTCCTGGTCCGTTTGTTATTACAAATGGTTATTTTTTAGAGGAAAAACAGTGGCAAGGAGAAACATCACAGAAATGTTATCTTAACTGTGGTAGACCATGGGAAATTGAGTTTTGGGGGAAACTTTAACCTTTTGCTTTCACTGCAAGGTGGGAGCATTTAAATTCTACTGACTTCTGTTATTTTCACATTTCTTTAAAAAGCCCCTCTGTGGGCCCCTCTGTAATGAATTCTGTGGGACTTCAAAAATAACTATGTGGACTAGGCATGTTTTTCCTGGTATTTCATCAGGCTCAGTATTAACATTGGACATATAAAAGGAATAGTCAAAATAAAGTAAACTGTAACAGCTGCAGAGATGCGCATCTCTGTATACTGGCAGACTGATTTGTGTATTGTACTTTTTAACTAACCCCATTAAGTCTTGTCCTTTGTAAAAGAACCCCACATACCTGTGTTGTTTCAAAGCTTCCAAGCTTTTTTCTCCCCTTATGTTCCTGAAGTGATGGAAACAGTACAAAACATTGGGGCCAAGAGATTACAGTAGAATCTTGAAAGGCAGAAGAAATGTGCTTGAGATATTTAAAAAATCAAAAATTGCAGCCATAGTGGTTCCCCCAGTACAAGAGAGTTGCTGAGAAGGTGAAGCAAACTCAGAGGGTCACCTAAATGCTTGGGGTGCTTGAAAACATTGCATGAAAGGAGTAGCAGTTTGTTTAGCCTGTAGAAGAGAAGGTAAGGGCATTCTAATTCATAAGGAAATTCTCCACTGCCTGAAGAAGGCGGTAGGGAAGGCAGGGCCACACTCTACCCAGAGGTGTGCAGTGAATAGACAAGAGGCAGAGATCACAAACTGCAGCAAGAGAAATTCCTTTGAGATAAAAGAAAAAATAAAAGATGATCTGGAAGTCATCCGATTCCATCCCTTGCTCAGAGCAGGTTTATCTCAAAGGTAGAGCAGGTTGCCATGTCCGGTCACATTTTGAAAATCTCCAAGCATGGCATCATGACAGTTTATTAAATATTTGTGTGAGTAATCTAAGTAATTCTAAAGCTTTAGAATTTTTTTAGAAAATATATGTAAATAGCACAAATTAACGATCTTTTAAAATTTAACTGTTCATATAACAACGTATTGTCAAAGTCAAAACTTTTCTGAATCACAAAGATGCTCAAGTTATCTTTAGATTTGCTATGGTTTCTAATTACTTGTTCTTGAAAACTGGATAGGAGTATTTTCCTAAAGGCATAGTAACTTATGCCTTGTTTTACAAAGGCTGAATGTGTTTTCTTATTAGACATTAAGTCCTAAAATCCATGGAAAACCAACTAAGCAACCAAGCAAGCAACCAAACATATTTGGGGTAGAAATTAAAAAAAAATTAACTTGTGCAAAATTCTTTAAATTGTCAAATAAGGACACTGTTTAAATTACTGCTGTAATAAATGGACACATTAATTTTCTTTAAAAATCAGTGCATCTAAACCACTATGTGAATCAAAACCATAAGCAAGTTATCTAAGTACAATTGGAAATGTACTTTTGGGAACTACTGAATTTGCATTTTCATGCCAGTGGGCTCTGATAATGAGTAGATTATCTTAAAGCCTTCTGTGAATGTTGCCCATACTGCTCACTGGGGTTGGGCCTCTGGATCTGTGGGAAACTTAGAGAAGGAGGACAGTGAATCTCTTCCTATTAGTTGGACTGACCAGTGACCCAAGCTAGCTGATCTGATCAACTGCTTCATTCTCTTGGATCATTTGCTTAAGGTCTCACATAGCAGCATTTGCAAGTAATGTTTCACACCATCTCCAATTGGCTCAGAAACCGTGTCCCATACTGGCGGGCGATGACCCAGCCTCTATTACTCAAGCCTTCATCACCTCTTGGCTAGAGTACAGTTGTGTGATAAACCTGGCCGTGACACCTACAGCACTTAGGAAACTCCAACTAATAGAGAAGGCTGAAACACATCTCCACAGGCACCATAGGAACACCAAGCCTCCTTACAGAAATTTCCCATGGAATTTCAGCTCAAGTTCAAATTCCTTTTCTAATATCAAAAAATCAGATTGTAATTCTGTAATGAAGTTTGTGATTATGAGATCTGCTCTTTTGCTATGGACAATGCGTTGTAAGTAGGATGAATCTCATCTCTCAGAATTCAATTCAAACTGAGACATGGAGTTCCTGCAGGGAAAGAAGAACATCACTAGTTTCTCTTCCTCAGCTCCAAGTTCCTCTTCCACTTTGCCTCTTCTAATGTAAACACACAATAGCTTTCCTAATCCTAAAGCTTACACCCTGCCAGAGCACCACTCCTTCTGGAACAGATAAGAAAAGAGAAATCTTGCAAGAGATGCACAGTTCTGTTGCTTACTGCAAAGCAGGAGGTCAGGGAGGGAGTGAGGACTGCAGCCAGGAGGACCTGTGTGGTGGACTAGACTGGTCACAAAAAGCTAATCACAAGTTCAGAGTTAAAGTTGTGGCTTGTTTTTGAACAGAGACGGTTAAAAGGCATAGTGGCTAAATCTGGTGATGGAAAATATTTTCTGAGTTCTCTGAAAAATTCCTCTTGTTCGCTACCACTAGAAATAGTTGATAAAATCAGAAAAATATTTTAAGGTTTTAACTCATCAGAATACTTACCCAGACATCTAAGTCCATTCCTAATTAGTGAAGCATATGAGTGTTTCAGTGTTTTGTATCTACTTCTTTTCTGTTCATAAGGGCCATGTGAGAAGGAGGCCTAGATGTTAACCCAAGAAGGAAACAAGTTTCAGAATTTTTTTATCGTGGAAGAAAAACATCTGACAAGTTAAAGCAAATACAAAACTGAGCAAACTAAGGACGCTTTGCTAGTCTCTCTGAAGTAGTCAGCTAATCCTGAGAGCAGAGCTGGAGAAGCTTGTAATTTATACAGCTCGGACTCCTAATAAAGAGGAGATTATGGCTGTATGTATGCCTGATACAGAGATGCAGTTCCTAAATCCACTTCAGATACAACAATAAAAAAAAAAAAAAAAAAAAAAAAAAAAAAAAAAAAAAAAAAAAAAAAAAAGAAAAAAAGTTGCTAGGTAGAACTTCCAAATCTTTGCCTCGTGAATATAGTCTCTGGAAAGAAAAACACAAATAACTTCCTAACTACTTTGGTAAAATCTCTCTGAGTAGCTAACTATGGCTTGTCCTAAGGAACTCTGTAAATCATGTCTTTATAGTTTTCCTTATTTCATCCTTCTGTACACGTTCCAGCAAAAGCAATTCCTTCTGTGTACCCCAGTTGATCAACTGTGCCATTTCTGTTTGAGGGGAATGTAATAAAAGTAGCTAAAGAATGTGCTGATGAGAACAGTTATTGAGGGAAGCTGTCATGAAGTTTATAGCACCTTCTTAGTTTGCTGGTGCCTCAGATAATCTGAAATAGGAAAGCAGAGAACTGCAGCTAGGAATCAAAGACAGCTTTTAAATGCAAGTGTTACTGATGTTATAGAGGAATACATCTGAAGAGGAAAGCAGGATATGCCTTGACAGCACCGAAAATCATGTTATTTTCCTTAGACCTAAGCATTCTGTCTCCAACTGGGAAAGAATTTAAGGATTACAACAGCTAAAAAGGCAGGTATATAGGTCTGTATGTAGGTACATTTTAGATTCAGAAGAACTATTTTTAAAAAAATGCTATATTGAATTTGGTGTGACATGGCTGAACTACGTTGACTCTAGGCAATTCAGAGGGATCTTGTGATGAATTTGTGGCTCTGTAGTGCACTGGAGTTGCTTGCACTTCTATTGTTAACATTTGAATAAGGTCTTGCAGTTCACTAAAATACTTCTGATTCCTCCACCCAAATGCTTTTTTCATATAACTCTCTCGTCAGTGTGTCAACAGGGAACTCCAGCCATGGATAACAAAGATGGTGAACCACATATACAGCAAAGTAATTCTGTTTTACTGTTTCACATGGGTCAGAAGAACACAGTTCAGCTGTAAATTTCACTTTCTCACATGTCAGTGAGAAAATCACATTGTCAGTGAAAATAAGCCTTCTGTGGAAGCTTTGAAGATCACATTCTGGAAGGCTATGCATTCACATAAATTAAATACATTATGCAAACTACATCAATTTAGGAATTTAATAGTTTGTACACATAATCAGGGCCACACATTTAAATGATATGAGTAATAGGTATAGCAAAAGGAAAGAAGGAGGAGGAATAATTTTCATAACTCTGAACATAGTCTTTGGAGTAACTTGTTTTGACATTGTAAATTCAAACGAATTCACAATTTTTTCCAGGGCTGAAAAATGATAAAACTAACAATAGAAATGAGGCTGTCTGAGGATTAAACAGTCTCCCTCTGACAGTAAAACAAAAATGTAAAGATCCTGAAAGGTTAATCCTCAAAAGATTTTTTTTAAAAAAAAAACCATTGATCTTCTAACAAGTTTTGTACAAAAGACCTCCTGAATTAGAAGCAGACTGTTAATTTGAAATTCAAAGAAGGATCCCAAGGCTTATCGTTGTGCCTAACTCCATTTAGAACTTCATCTCATACCATATACATATTTTTTGAAATGTCTGACATAATGTGTTTAATAGGTGGATTTTTACACTCTGAGAAGCAATATTCTGAGTAAACAGTATCCTAATTTATAAATGTCAGTCATGCAAGTTCTCTGATTCTAACTGCAAAGTTCAATTCTTAAGGATAAGCTGATACAGGGAGGCAGCCTTGTTTATCATTAAATATTTTTCATGTTTTTCCACTAGTTATAATTATTGTAATTTCATGCTGGGCAGATGGTGCAGTGGGTGAATATGCATAGAGTTAAGGGCAGAATGGAGGGAATGAGGTCAGAAAAATATAAAGTCAGCTTGATGCTCTTTCCATTGAAAAAAGGGCACATACATACCTAGGCCTTAGACAATTCTCTCTAATTTTTCTCAATAATCCTATTGATGTCAATGGACATTCCGAATGTAGAATGAAGACAGAATACAGCTTATTGTCATTTTGGAGCACAACAAAATATAAACCAGCTATAAAATATTTCCAATTGCAATCATTGAAGAACACATCATCCTCGATAATTTTCCATTAGATAGGAAAGATAGGTTCACCCAAACAAGTTAACAGAATTCAATGCAAAATAATATAAATTTGGTTTTTTAAGGTTTTAAAAACCTTCACTGTATCACTCTCTCTCACAAATGACAGTCTTGTTTTACTTTTTTATGTTCATACATTACTCATTTTGTTTATAAGGTGATTTAAAAAACAAAAAAGATGTCAAGCTGCCTCATTAAAAGTAAATCAAGAAGATAAAGCAAATGGACACAGCAAATATTAAATAGTTATAAAAACAGATGTTAACATTCATTAATCAGTTTAAGTAGTTTTATCTGATTGCTGTGCTAGTTAATATGTCTGTGCCTGGAACCCTTATAACATAAAAACCCCTGAGATTGGAGAGGTAAATCATTTATATATGTCTATTTCCAGCCAAACTTAATCTGAAATCCTGAAAGGAAGCAGATTTTGATCTTAGTGTGACCTGACCATGAATGCACTTTAGCTGATTTCTTGCAAGTTCTTTTCAATTGTCTTTTTGGAATGTAGCTGAGGAGTGCTGAATGAAAAAAAAAATAGAAAACACTGAACAGCAATTTTCAACTACTTTCTGTGTTTTACTGTTCAGTAACACACTGCCTCTCTCAGAAATTTTGTAACCTTCCAGTAATTTTTCTGTGAACACCTGACAAATGTAGCCATACCTGGACTTCCAGGTTGGTTTGCCATTCAGTCAAATTAAATGGCTTTAGGTTGTGGGATTTCATACCTAACGATGATCTAGGTTGGAATATGGGACAGATTCTGATGAAAAGATTCTGTAGATCAAGCTCGTTGTTTTGCAGCTGCAAGCAGCTGTGATGTTTTGTCTACATGTCACTGCCTCTTCCACAGGCTTTGCCTGCTTCTCCTTCTACACAGCAAAACTGAATGTGATTTCAAAACACCAGAAAACACAACATTGACAACATGTTCTGCTAAGCCAGTAATAGCTTTCAAGTGGCACTACCACAGTCCTGCAAGAGGAGATACTATGGTGCACCTGCCCAGAACCTGGTGAAGAATGGATCCTGTTTACTCTGAAAGAAAAGGTAAACGTAGAAATCTAAAAATATCCTGTTTTCGGCTACAGCAGACTGGGAGAGAATTCCTTCCTGGGCGGTGATCTGATGTTGAGTACATCACAAGCAATATCCATTTATCTGGTACTGGGAGATTTCTAACCATTAGTAGCTGATGTAGGTCCTGACTAAGCAGAGCTCAGTGAAACTATTGATAAATTTTTACAAAATTTATGCTTGTTCAGATGACAGTGGACTTGAGTATGAACAAATTTGCTGTTGCTGCCACTGTTTATCATTAAAGTAGCTCATCACTGCATCTACCCAAGCATCTAGGCAATGACAACCTTGACTACTGAGAGAAGCCAGATGCAGCTCAACGTTTTCAAAGCATTTACAATGAAACTATTTGCTCCCAAGCATGGACCCCAAATGTTTCCTTTGTGAGAATGGTATACCCCACAATCCCAGAAACCTGGGATTCGTGGTGAGTTTTTAAAAAACACTGCCTGCTTATGGTGATTATCTCTGATTGGGCAGAGTCCTGAGCAACTTGCTGGTTTTGACCCTGCTTTCAGCAAAGTTTGGACTAGATGAACTCCAGAGGTCCATTCCAACTTTGACACTTCTCTGATCCTGTGATTCTGTGATTATGATTAATTGTGATAAATTATAAATACATATGTTGACTAATTATTATTAAGGAGGCATATGCAAACATGTAGCACTCATGGGTATGTAGATCTCTGTAGGTAGAGATTCAGATTTGTGCATGGAACCCCAAAGAGATACCAGTCCCCATCAACTCCTGCTAGATTACCACGTCACTGGCATCCCTAGAAACGCACGCAGGGATTTTTCCATAAAAGGGTGGGTTACCAAATGGGCTAACAGAGCTGGTAAGGCACACTTGGAGGGTGGATCTTCAAGGCTATGGGATCCTGTGGTTCCTGATGTTGTGGAAGGAACCTTCTCCCATGGTTTGCATGCCAAAGTAGACTGAGTTTCTTGCTGCTGAGACAATCTCCCCTGTGTGAGGTGGCAGGCCAGCTTCCTCGTCCACACTAGGTGTGGTTCCCTCCTTCCTCCTCAATATGTGGTGGTGAAGGAAATGATGAGACAATACATAAATGCCAGAAGAATTTTTGTCCACATAAAAATTTTGCCCACATAAAAAATAACTTCATCTAACTGTCTCCTGGCTGTTTCTCATTAAAAGTAAGCTGTATGGAACATTCAGAAATGCTTAGCAATGTCAAAATTTAATTAGTTTTTAGTGGGAATGAAACTATGTATATAAATTGCACAACTGGATAGTGCGCTAATAAGGACTGGGTGATCTTTGGCATTTACTGTGGAAAGAGAAATGGATTACAGAATGGAAAATGAAGACTGTATTAAGCATGTGCAAAGGTACAGCATTAAGTTGACATACACTGGAACAGATAGTTATACTGAACTCATGTTTCTAGTCACAAGGGAGAACTTTCTCTAAAAAACTGCAATGGTAGCAAGATCCCTAAATCTCAGCATTCCTTTGTTGTTTAGTGAATCACTGAAATCTATAGCATAACGTGTTCTTCATCCTTTTCTAGTGGTATGACCTCACAGGAATAGTTGCCTCATTGTTCCAGCTGAGTTCAAATAGTAGCTGCAACCAGAAGTATAAAAAGGTATAAAATATCAGCCCTTTGAGAAACTAGTAAACTTCTAACATCAACATATAAGGATGTTCTCTGTGTGTATAAAAAAGGGCACCACAAATTAACAAGCGTGTAAGAGTTTCGATCTGATGTTATTTTGTTACCTTATGTCAGTTTTGCATCCCAGATCTCTAGTTAGTTAGCTTCAAAATGTTCGCTCCTCATTTTTCCTCAGATGACTCTTTTGCCTTCAAAGTATCCACTACTGAAAAAAGAGCTCATGGCTCAGAAGCACTTGGGGAGTCCTGCAGACTTTACCAGTTGCCTTAGACTGTTTTGCAGGTAATAAAGTACCTTTCTGTTTCACTTTTCTTTTAACGTGAGAAAGGAATTCTGCCACTAGATTTCTTGGGGGGAGAGGTCTAAAAGAAAATTAGACACTATCAGAATTAGCCACTGTCACAAAGCCTAAATTTAATAAAAGGTAAAACAGGTGCTCTCTGGAAGAACTTGAGATAGTAGTGGGGATGTGCATTGTATCTGTATTCCAAGAAGAGCATATGATTTTAAAATCTAGAAGTCCTCTAATCTCAGAATCCTCTAATGAAGACTTCAGATTAGTGAGAGAAAATAATCTGATAATCTTTAAAATAATCTGAAGAAATTCTCTATTCTGGAATATTTTAGTAGTTTTGCCATTAATCAGGGTAAACTCAAGCTCTAGGATTTATTTCCAGAATTCTTTTGTCTTCTTTTAAAATTTCTTTCACTTTTCTATATTTCCTAATCACTGGGCAATTAGCCATTAAAATGTTCCTTTGCAAATACAGTTCACTATGTATCTGTCTCTTTTATGGTAACTGCTCATGTGGGAATAATAGTGCTGTTGTAAGGATACAATCTACATTCAGATCGCAGCCTTGCCTATCCCGCATTGGCCTTTTCAGCCATCAGCGTGTTTGCAGTAAGTGTGGGTAAAGCCCTTCCCAAATCTTCGTCCGCGAAGCCAAGCCATGATGATGATGATCATTCCTTTAGTGGTTTGTTCTGTACTGCTTCCATGGATATGTAAAGTTAGATGGTCACAACATCATAGTATCTCCCTGGAGGACTTTAAAACAATAGTAAAATGATTGGTCAGAAAAGATTTGGAATTGTCTTGGTATATTATTCTACAATTGATTCAGGATAGTGTTTTATTGCTGCAGCTTGCATGCAAAAAAGTACAAATGCAGATGTACTGAAGTTAGTAGAAATAGTAGGAAAACACTGTTTTCAGGTCAAGGATGAAAAAAGGGTTAATAGCTTTGTGTTAAATAATTCCCTTTACTGCTGGGTTGTGTGAACTCATTATCGAGGCTACTTAAAGAATGTTACACCCTGACGTGCCTTGTAATTTTCATTATGTTTCATTATGAAAGTGCTTTAAAGAAATGTTACCCATAGTCGGTGCACTATATGCACTATATTATGCATAATGCTCTCTGCTTTAAATTGTGTAATGTGTGTATTTCTGTGTAGAAAAACACACACAACACTACAGAAACACGTCCATCTGTGTCTGCAGGATACACTCACACAACAGCTAGTGGCTATGCCCAAAGCGTTTCCAGAACTGTTGTGTGATGTCAGGTCTACACTACAGAGATCAGATTTTTGTCTTGGCCAAACAAAGCCGTGCAGCACTATGTTTGTTTATTGCAGAAGAGTGAAGAACCAAATCTACTGTGAACAGAAAGTGAATTAATGAATTCAGTATTCCTAGGTATTTCCAAAATGGGGCTTACATGGCTTTTCTCATTTTGATAAAAATAGCTGTTACAAGCGTGGGAATCAACAAATCAAATGTGAAAGAAGTGGATAGGAATCACACAGTATATACCTGCAGTAAGCACCATAAAACCTTTTTCGATAATAGCTAGCTGCAATAGGAATATTTTAAATTATTTTTATTTTTTTGTCTATAAAACACACCTCTCAGATGTTTTTTAGCTCCCTGAACCTACTTTCCTAGAATGTCAGCCATCTCACAGTAACATAAACACTATTTATCTCCTTCTGCCTCAAAAATGGGCTCTGTACAGTGCTCCTCTAAATGTGCTAACCTTACCCAGCTAAAACTAGTTTGAAACCAAAAAGAAATTCTTTACAGAGACACTGAAATGAAAGGAAAATAGCTAATCAGGCCTTGATCCAAACTATCCTAACAATCATGCAGACTTCCATTGTGTCACAGAACTTTGCATCCAGTCTTTGGAACTACAAACAGCAACAAACTGAAGCAAATCTTTACCTCCCATACTAGCATACTAGACTGCAAGTAGCATACTGCTATTTGTCCTCTAATGTGCTATTAATTTTGGATCCAGTTTCTCAGTGCCTAAATTTTTATTCTTCCAAAAGTCAAATACTGACCCACAGCTCTCTCACTCACAATCCAAACAGGTGATAGAGGCCTCTGAGTGAGCTCAAAATCTGAAAAAAAGGCAAAATAGGAAAAAAAAAAAAGCCTAAGCATGCCTTAATTGTTGTTTTTCAATAGCAAAGGGTGGAAGAGGGAGGCATAGGAAAAAAAGGAGGGAACTATATTCTGATTTAGAAGGGGAACACAGAAGTTTTCCTTTTCAGGCTTGACTTTGACATGACTTCCTAGTAGCATTGAACAAATCCTCTTCAGTTTTTCTTGCCTATCTGCTGTTGCTCATACTTCTCTTGTCTGACTTTATGGGTTGCTGGGTTTTTTTAAGTGCTTTGAATTAGATGAGACCTACAGAGTGGCTGAATATAAAAGTGTAATGCTCAGCCTAATGTACAGAGTAATTCCAAAAAACTAATTCACTTTTAAAAGCATAATATTAAACGGGATATTAAAGATACTGTAATGAAGTAAGTTTTATATTTGGCATTTCTTCTACTCTATAAGGATTTGGAAGGTTTTTCTTGTAAGTAGAACAGGTGCCAGTTAGAAGAAAATTCTTCAGCTATTGTCTGGTGAATTTAAAGTAAGAATTGCCTCATTTGCCTGAAGCAGAAAATTCCTTGAATAATATATGCAATAGAAAATCAGAAATCTGATATTGATTTGGGGGCATGGTTTTTAATAAACCTTTGTAAGATTATGAGAAGGAAAGATTTCACTAATTTTGTAAGTGAGATGGTGCCTTGCTTAAGAATCATATGGATCACTAAAAATCTCCTGAAAAGATATCTACACAGCTCCTGGATCTATTGTAATACATAAAATATTTTGGTTAGCACTTGTTGCACAAATTATAGATTATCTAGTCAGGAAAGGAAATCAAATTATGTGACATATTTTTTTTTTTTTTTTTGACACTAGCATAAGTTCTGCACAAAGTCTGATTCATCCTGAGTGTAGCAACTTGCAAACATATAGCCCTTTCACCTGAGTAAGACACACAGGTGGTTTTAGAAGCTTAATATTCTAAAAGCAAGGAGAATATTCTTTGGAATAGGGGAAAACTCAACAATGCTGCTTTGAAGAGTTCTTGCAAGCAACATTATATTTTTGCCAAATCAACACAAATGCTTTTATAAGCATCACCCCAGAATTATCACCGAGTAATATAAATGTTGTGTTGTTTATTTTTGTCCTGGAGAACTATCCAGTTCAATTTGGAAATAAGGAACAGGTGGACAGAAGGAGCCTAACACTCCTAGCTCTGGTCTGTGTAAGCTTTGCTCCATCTTTAGGCTATAGAATTGGGACTTTCCTTTCTTTGACCTCCTCTGTTAATCCAGCCAGCTCCACAGTCCTTAAATCCTCATAAAACATTTACTTATGTCCTAGAAATGCTCTGTACAAGAGAAACCCACAGCAAAGTCCTTGCCATCCACTGCCAAGATTCTGCAAAGAAATAAGAGCTGACTGTGAGGGCTTGTCTGCTTCCAGAGCCAGGAACAAAATCTTTGCTACAGGAAATAAGATAATTCATCAACAACTTAATTTATCCTCCAATAGAAGTGCCTTGTCTTGGGGAGGGACACTGGATGCCAGATGCTGTCACACCAAAATCTGAAGCAATTTCATTACTAGTCTTTCAAATAAGGAATAATCATTTATTCAATTTATCGTTCAGAGATCTATTTGAGGAGTCTCTCTTAGGCACTTACAAAAAACATGGCACCTAGATTGTTAGTTGATTGCAACCACATGAAGCCAGAGAAACAGGGGCCTGTCAGGGCCCTGAGGGCACCAGAAGACCTTTGCTGTGTCTGCCTTCCAACCCTGTCTGTGTCCCACCACCCTGTTTTGGCCCAGCCCAGAGCTGTCAGCCCCTGTCCCAGAGATGCTGCAGCAATGCCAGACTCCGTCTCCGTCTCCATCCCTGTAGGTAGTTGGCCTCCTTGGATGCCCTCCCCCTGCAATTGTGCACTGCATCTTCTCTCCAGCCCTGTGTCTAGTCCCAGCCTCTTTTGCTCCTGATGGGACCACCCGGATAGACCCTGGCCCTGGTTCACTGTTTGGTATGTCTGGCACGGCTATAGATAGACATGGCCAAAGATTAAGCCAAATCTACAACCATCAGTCCTCTTTTCTCAAAATCAGTATTACACTGGATATATTTCACGACTGTCCTTGTTTCTATATGCTAAGTGGCAACTTGGGCAGCATTTTCGGAAGTCATAAGGTGGTGAAAAATTAGTCAAAGTAAGTCACAGTTAATATTATTTTAAACTGATGATTAGTGCAAGGATGGAGAACATCATTCGGAGGTTGAAGGAGAAATTTAACAAAAGCTGGTTGATAGCTGAATTAATCTAGAGTTAGTTTTTTGGCTCAGATCCACCAGGTTGGTAGCCAAACTGACAAATCTGTATTTTGAACTATTTCTCCGCATAATAGCATAGGTAGAAACTGGTAGTACAGAGGGAGGTAAATGGAAAAAAAAATGGCATGGAATTAAGTGATGAATGAGTGGAATTGGGATGAGCTTTATTAAAAGTTTTTCTAAATTATTTCATAGAAGGCAGATATTACATAGCATTAAATGCATTGATAATACCAAGATAATAGAAACTATAATTATTGTACCACAGAAGAAAAAGGAATAGACCAAGGGAGAGAAGTGGAGTCAATAGAGTAATGGATTAATTTATTGCTAAAAAATTAAAACTAATTTGAAGAAAATGAACTAAGAATATCATAAATATTTGAATGAAATGCAGCTTGAGGGAGCTGAGTGGGATAGATACGATAAGCTAAATAGTTAACAGAACTGCTCAAGAAAAAGCAGCAAAAGCAGTACTAAAAAAGTAACAAATCGGTAGAAAGATCACTCATAAAGGGACTAACAGCTTAGTTATATGTGGGACACCTCAGGCTTTGATTGAAACAGAGATTGTAGGTGTTGATTCAAAATTCAATAAAGTTGATGGAAATATTCCTTTGGAGTTATAGCGAGCTTTGGGACAAGACCTCAGAGACTGGCTTGTGTCCAGATGTCAAAGAAATGTCCTATTAGGAAAAAGGCTCAAGAACTAAAGCAAGTGGAAGAAAACTGCAACCTCCTTTGATTACAGATAATGGAGACTTGAGCAGTTTTATGATGTTCCAGCTGCAAAGCCCTTATGCACATCTGTTTAAGAAGATGTTCTGGTTAGAGATCAGATTGCATATTTTCAACCAGAAATGTTTCCATTTAGATGTGGAAAAGGACAATTAGTGCCAAAGTAGGGGCCATCAGTATTATGTGTTATGTAAAACAAGACTAGTGTGAATATGAATTCATATACTCATATATAATTATACATATAGAGAAGCAAGATTTCAGGGGAAAGATTTTGTTTGTTTCAATCCAAATAGTTATTCTTTAAAATAACTGTAAATGTGTTTCTCCATTTCTCTATTATATCTCATGTGGACATATGAAGATTGTTAAATTCTGCACTTTTCTGCACTTAGTGGCTGGTTAATGGTATTTTTGATTTAACATTACTCTTTTCAAATGCAAATATTATTCTTGAGTTCTCTTATTTTTTCCTGTCCAAAGGATTGGAATACTATGGGTTTGCTAAGAAAAATAACTTCTTCACAATGCACAGAGAAATGAATTTATTAGTTATCTTACAGTTCTTATAAGGCTCTACGTTATAAGCAAATAGCCCTTAGTAAATACTTGCATGCAAGTGGTTTATCCATATGTCATATTTCAAGTGGTCACAGTTTTATCACAAGGCTTGAAATATTTGTTCTTGTATAAGAGTCTCTGCTCCTGAAAGAAGTCACTACATGGAAAAACTCGACTTCTCACAAAATGTTCCTACCTCTCATGAATGTGGAAGATATCTTGAGCTCATGAGCTCTTGTTCTCCACAAGTTAAATAATCCCCCAACATCTTTTTGAAAATGCAGAGCACACATTTTAACACAGCTGATGACATGGTATGATCCTGAGTTTCCTGACTGAACGACCTCACTTCTGCAGATGAGACTATTAGAAAATTATCAGAGAATTTATTTTATTCACTCTGATTCTCTAAGTTCATCCTCAAAAGAAGGCAAATAAAGAATAGGGAACCAAAGATTATTCCGAGCTTACGTATATGGAGTGTGGTAATTGGGTTATTTGTCAAAAGTTTAAATGTAGGTCACATTGCCCAGATCTCCTGGCTCTTAGTCTAGTGCCTTAAGCACAAGACCTTATTTGAACTTCGAATATTTCAGTAAGAAAGTTGAGAGGACTTCACAGAAAAAAGTCAGAGATGTCCAAGTCCAAGGTCTGCCTCCATGCTCTGGAGAAGTACTGCTGTAGACAATAGGGCTATCCCTCTTGGATATATAAAACACGTCTTTTATTGGAGAGAGTCCTGCTAAGGTAAAGATACCAAAACAAATAACCATGCTCACACATTGACGTCCTCACATTAGTGTTCTCACGGTTAAATCAGAATACAAACACAGAACAACAATAGTGCAGGTAATGAAGAGGAGTGAACCAAAAATAAAATTCTTGGGCTGAAGCACAGACTGTTTTCCGAACCATTTGTGACTGCACTCAAACTCTTGGTGTCTACACACTTACAGTGAAGAGAGCACTCTAAGATATGCTTTGGTTGTGACTTGGGATGGTAAAGCTACTTTGCAATGCTGTCTTTCATTTTAAAACACTGTCAGGGTGCTTTCAAAGCTTCTTGTTGTATGCCATGATTGCAAAGACTCTTTTAAATCCTCTTTTCTTTCAGATATTAAACATATTGTATTAAAGACAGGTCAGGTTTTGATGCAATATTCTTTACTGAATTGAAGTGATATTTGACTTTATATCAAGGCTTCCCTATTAAATTTTTTCAGTGAATTTAACTACAAATTACTGTGTCAGAGCTATAATCTACTTAGGAATTACTTACTTTTGGAATCCTGGAAATTCATTATTTTAAGACGTACTCTAATATTTTCATTTCTGTTTGGCGTTCAGTAAGACATGAATGTTTAACACCTACAACGGGACTTGCCATTTAATCTGTTCCACCAGTGAGTTCAAAAGTGTATGGCACAATCTTATCTCACATTGTGTCCTTACACGTGAATAAATGGCTGAAGTAAAATAAGGTCTGAGTCTCGGGGATTAGAACAGGGTTTAATACTAGAGATCGACTATCCCACGTCTATGGTAGTTGTTTAATGCCTCATTCTGAGTAGTACTACTGATGGTCATAACTATGTAGGGTGCTGACCAGATGGCTTTCTGGTCTGATCCAGTAGATAAAAGTGTAGGCATCCAGAAATTCCTCTGGTGAGTGAATAGAGGAATTGAATTGCTTTTTAATTAAGTCTCTGTACACAGAGCCACAACTGAAGCAGCCCTAGAAGTATTTTGACTGAATCATATAATGCTTATGAAAATGTTGGGGAAGAGTGGGATCAGGACCTCTATGTCCTCTCTTTCAAGCAGGCATCAGCTCACTGATGTTTTTTTCCCTTTCTTATATGGTCTAACATCAGTGTTGAGCAATCATCTCCTTAACAAGGCAAGGAAGCCTCCCAATATCTCCCCTGGAGATCCTGGGACTGCTGGTAGATGCCACCAAAGCCATGTCCTCTCCAGGGTGCATAAGGCCAGTTCCCACAGCCTTTCCTTAAAAGTGCAAATACACCAGCCGTGATCATGTTGGTGGCTTCCACTGAACTCACTTCCGTTTTCCTGCAACAGGGAGTGCAAAACAGGCTCCAGTATCCTACATATGGTAAGCAGGAGTAAAGGGTGAAGACCCCTTCTCTTGATCAACAGGCTGTGATCCTGCGTGATGCATCCTAGGATGACTTCTTGCTGCCAGGACCGGTGCTGGCTCCTGCTTAGCTCACTGCCAGCCAGAGCCTCAGGGCTTTTCCTTCAAGAGAGGCACAATGGGAAGGTACTACCAGCCAGTACAGTCCCAGCAGTACACTGCAGGGGACACTTCCATGAACAGTAATTTTTTCTTTGTAAAGAATTTGACCTTACTGAATTTCATCATATTGGCTCATTTCTCTGTTATTTCTATGTTCTTATGCATGGCAGCTCTGCCCTGCACCACGCAGATTCTTCTTGTCTGCAAGCTTGCTGTCATACCCTCAAGTCATTAATAAAGATGTTAAGCAAGAACCCATAGTACTCCACTAGCCTCCAGGTAGAGAACAAATACATTAGCCATTACCCTCTGAACCTGAACCTCAAAGCAGTGTTTTGCCCACCTAGCTGTCTAAAGTGGTATTTGTTCATGTGCTGTTCACGTGTTTCATGTATGCTCACCTTTCTTGTCTGGGGAGGTAAACAAAGAAACACCAAATTCAGAGTGTCAGCTTTTTACATTTTTCACTTTTCACCTTGTGGATTCAAAAAATGTCTTGTATGAAATCTTTTTCAATGTCACAGCCTGTTACTATGGCTAATATTGGGAATGAGTGAGGGAAAATGTTAAAAATATATCTCTCAGAAGCCAGAATAACCAGTATCTTGGAATCAGAAGAAAACATGGAACTATGCTCTTCAGAAACAAGGCCACATACCAACTCATGTCTGGATCTCAATTCAAATTCTTGAAATAACATGATATTTTACCAATGATTTACTCTTAATTAAAAATGCTATTACATATCACTAGACAGACTGGTCTGTATTACTATGACATGCATTGTGGTAACTACCTACCTTTATGAAAACTGTACGTATACAGCCTTTTTGTGGAGTATAAGCCTTAGAATTCTTTCACTTCATATGCTTTTGTCCTCTTGATGCTTTTGCCATTGAGATTTTTTCCTGCCAAGGTCTCTAATATTACTTTTGCCAGCTCCTTATCATCAGTAGTGGATGAACACGGTCAGTTTTCCTTTAATTTATTGTCATGTGGAATGTTTTATGTAGTATTTCTCTTAAAGTCTTATTAGCTGGTTGATTCTAAGTGAGAATAGATGTAGTGAGATATTTGTTGTTATAGTTTACTGTTCGTGAACTTTTTTGCTCATATATGTTATCTTGTTCGCTGCCCTGATAGCGCTTGCAATGCCTGTCCTGTTGGGAAGCTGGGTATCTTTTTGCTCCCTTACCATAATACTAACCAGACTTCTTACTTCTTAATTTTTCTTTTCAAATAACTGTGCTTTCAAATTAAAACTGCAGCCAGAAGTATCCTTGTGTGTTCGCATATGAGGAGATGTGCTGAGAATTTTCTCAGTTTTCTTGCAGTCCAGTATCACTGTTCCCAGGCTCCCAGAAGTTCAAGGTTTCACAGATATTCCCGGTAACTTGCAACACAGTAGGCAGCAGAATGTTGCTCTTGATTAATTTCTTCTGACACATCCCAATAGGGAATAAAGGTATTTTCATCTTTTACATCTGACAACACTTCAAGATGTATAGGTAGAAAGTCGATCATAGGAAACAACTTGAAATGTAAAACCACCAGGAATTCTGAGTCAGAAAAAAGCCCTAAATATTCAATAACTAGTGCTTCCTATTTTAGTGTTACTGGAATATATTCTGTTTAATGTGTAGATTTATTCAGAGCTCTGCCTTTTGAAGAGCATTTTAGCAATAAAAATTATGAAGTCAATTTGCTAGCACATTCCTTAGAACAAGTTCTTCCAAGCAACTGTTAAGCAATCCATCACAGGACAAACATGCAAATCCTCTGAACTCAGATACCATAATTCAGTCCCATTCTCTGTTTTATGGGATGTCTGGTCATATTCCATGTTGGCTCAGGTATCCTAAAGGATCTGTGGCTCCTGCAGTAATTCAACAATTGTGTCACGGCTTCTGGGTTAGTGGACTTACATTATACTAACCTTGTTCTACAAGTGAGCCTTTACTAGACAAGTGTTTGTTTCCTATAGAGGCAGGTTTAATTTGCAGCACAAATGGCACAAACCATTATGAACTAACATCCCTAAGGATGAACAGTTGCACTCAATGATCTTGGCGGTCTCTTCCAACCAAATGATTCTGTGATTCTCTGTGATTCCGTGTGCAAGGACTGAAAAGGTGTCTGACAACAAAAGTAAGAAAGCTACTGGTCTATATGTAAGGGAGAAGCATCTGTGCAGTGGATCAAAAGGAAAGAAACGTATGGGTGTCGATTTTAGTGGTGTATGAACATGGAGAGTATCAATGGGAAATGGATGCCGGGAAAGTCTAGAGATGGTTAGAGTGTAGGGTATCAGACTGGATGATGGGCAGGAAAGTAGGGAGCTGTGAGACCTGCAGGTAACTCTATCAGGGAGGAATAGACTGATGAGATATAAAATGGTCAAAATGGGTACCCTAATGTGCTCAGCCCAAAACATGATTCTGTCTCCTAAATGTGCTGTTTAACCAAGCTGTGCTGGACATTGAGAAAACAGTGCAGGTGACCTCAGATTGTAAGGGCGAAGGCAGGTTCAGTGCAGGCTATGGCTCTGCGGCTGAAATGAATCTGCATCCCTGTGGGGACACAGGCTCTGGTGTCTGAGAAGATGACCACTTTCAGCCCTACACACTTCATTCTTCCACTGAAAATATGAATGTTATATGACAGCCTTTCATTGAACACACTCAAATCACTGCTTCCCTTTACCAACTGCCATACTTAACCCATAGCTGTCCTAATTCATTCTGCACATAACCCCATTTCCCAGGCAAACCACCTGGCCCACAGCTCTCTATTCCCTTGGTGCATCTCCCTCCTACCTCTCTCTTTCTCCCTTGCTCCCCCGATCTGTCCTACATCAGCCTGTACAGGATGGATAAGTTGGGACAACCAGATTTTCAGCATCATGTACACTCAGAGTTTCTGAGTATATAATACTCAAGAGAGAATAGTGGATTTAGAGTTGGGTTATGGCTAGTCTGTTGGTGCTCATCAAACACCATGAAATAGCAGCTCTACAGAAGACACTTGGTGATGGGAACCCAGTAAATCAGATTTAATTTCATCCTCAAAGTCTGCATGAATTATTAATATTTGGAAGAAATTTAAAATCTAAAGGAAGAAACTATCTCAGAACAAGCTCAGAGCAACAAAAGAAAAATTTTCTGTGCATTTTTTGTGTGTTATGAGAAACTGGTTTGTGGGTTAACCTTGATTAAAAAAGGAGTTTCTATGTTTTCTTGTCTTCCCTAGAGAGAGGCATATAACTGTGATTAGTTGAATTTTGGATTTACATTTTGGCTTGCTCATGCAGTTTCCAGTCTTTCAAATTATTGCCTGTGATCCTTCATTCTGTCGTAAATCCATGGAGATTGAAAACTAAATTGCTGCACATCGCCTCTGACATACTCATTAGCCTTTTCAGAACATATGGCCCAAGGTCTGTGTATCCTGCGTTTGTGAATCAAACACAGGTCACTGGGCTCAGCGTTCAGCTGCTGTGAACTATCTTCAGAGCAGCTATGTTGAAATAAGCCAGTTGTTGATTTGTCTTATCATGCGGAAAGGGAAGTCAGAGACAGACTGAGTAACTTCGTGACTGCTTTATGTCAGTAAAAGCCAGTGGGGTATAACTTGGTCAAGGCATGCTAAAAGGAAAAAGGTATGAACTTTTCAGGAAATCTTGGTTGCTTGACAGTCGATATTTGGTAGAACTTAGTGGGGCATAAAGTCTGGCATAAAGGATCCTGAAATGTTATATGAAGATTGTATTGAAATGTGAAAAAATAAATAAATGAAAAAATGATCACTGGCTATATTTTCACATCTTACGAATTACTTTATTAGAAAAATAGAGAATTAGCTGGCTCAAGCATTTAGAACAACTACTGTTAGTTTCTAGCCAAGGTAATATATAATATTTTCCTGGATAATAGCCACATTCTCTCACTTTTTTTTTTTTTTTAAGTGGTATTTCTTTAAATGTCAGGTTGGGCTGTGCTGAATTATGTCAGATTATAGAATTTTCTAGAATTTAAACTTCTTATAACATGGTTAATATTAAAGTCTATATTTCATAAGAAATGTAATATTAAGAAACATGTTTTTTAAGAAGAGAGCAAATTTCATCCTGAAAAAAGATAGTACTTGGACAAAGCATAGTAAAAATTAGGCATAGGCAATATGAAATGTAGAAGTCTTTCCAGTGTTAGATTCCTTGACATACTAAATCTGTAAAAAAAAAAAAAGCAAACCACACAGAAACTGTATTTCTGTGTGTAAGACAGAACTCTCTGTTCTTTTGATTTGTTAATCTTTCTGAGTAACTCATGTTTACTGTAACTGTATATTCCT
>NW_010401650.1:80157-86470 GCF_000710305.1 Buceros rhinoceros silvestris
TCTGTATTGTTGTTACTTGATTATAGTGTGATGTTCACAGATTTGGTTTCATATTCACTTCAGAGAACTTCAGCCAGGGCACTGCAGATATTGGGTATAACAGAGTCATCCTTCACATGTTCTGCAGGCTCCATTTGTTCTTTTCAGATCCAGATAAAGAAGATCGTTTTTCTCCAAGACAGTTTTTCGTCGTAAGTCATTACCCAGTTTGCAATCTTCCCTCCCTTGGCAAGGTAGGATGTATCTAAATCTGTCATCTACTTGTCTTGCTCCTGATTTAAAACCATTCTCAGCAAGTCATTTTGCAACATTTTTAGATTTGCTGGTGAAGAAGTAGAGCTGTGACAATGTTGAAGGAAACCTTCATGCGAGGAGCAGTACAGACAGTATTATTAGCAGTTAGGGTGGTGCAAGGTTGAAGGCCTTCTCCTGAGCTGTTGAAATTCACTAGTGACTGAAAACAGAGTAAATAAATAGACTGTGCTTTAGATTTTATTAGCTGGCCAGCTTTCTGCTCAAATCCCTGTCAAATGTTAATTGAACTATTAAAGAACAGTCCTTGAAGTTTTTGAAAATAATGTGCTGATCTCAGTTTGATTGTCTGTTTCTTGTTGTTAAAGGAAATAAACATTTTAAAGATGAAACACTGAAATTCAGAAAGTATTAAAATTTAGACTAATAGCTATTAGAAGTGAGCTTCTTTCCTTGTTTGGTTTCTGTTATTATGAAGTGGTGTGTTCTGAATTCTAAGAGTTGCAGAATCTTTCACGTTTTTCAAGTAGAGGTTAGATGGTTTTGCCATTAATGAGATTCTCTCATATTCTTCTTCTAAATTGCATCCCTATTCTTCTTGAAAGGTCCAGATTGCTGCTAGGACACAAGGTTGTCAAACATGATTACTTCAAAGAGCATTGTTTTTCTCTCTATGAAGATTAATTTGGGCTTCTCAAAGTCTAAGTTGCTTGTGGAAAAAAGGAAACAATCTTTCATCAATAGTCATAATGTCTCTGAGGAACATGGAAAAATGTGGTGCCAGGTAGATCTTAAACAGAAATTATTGAACTTAAGTAGTATGTAGGCTGGGAAAAAAAATAAGCTGAGTGCAGTGTCGCTGGTGTATTTTTTCTATATGACTGTTCTGCAGTAACCAGTTCCAGTAGCGCAATACAGCAATATGCTGGGAAGCTGACTATAAACTAAAATTTCTCTTAAGTGTGGTCATAGTTCTTTTATACCTGGGAAAATTCTCTGAATGGTTTGTTTCTTAACTTCCAAAAGAGTTCAGTGTTGCAGAATGGCTGTCCCACATTTTTCCTGGCCAACCGTGTTCTGCAAAAGAGCCCATGGAAATTGTTAGCCGTTTTGCTTACACTGCTTACAGAAAAAAGTGTTTACTTGCAGGAAAGCAAATTCATAGGAGAAACTCCTAGCTGCATATGTTGACATATGCTCTTGTTTCCAAGTAAAACAGTGGTGGATATTTATCCATCATAGAACATAGCATAAAATTGAACTTGTCTGAGGTAAGTGAAAGATCTTTTTTCCATAGGAAACAATAAGTATAGGAAGTGTTCAGTTACGTCATTAAAATTACGATCATACTGTTTTTTTCTTGGTCACTGATTTTACAGCAAAATAAAATGTTTTCCAGATAGTAAGATGAAGATCTGATGTCAGTCATCTTCTACTGGTTTTTTTTTTCTTTTTTTTTTTATGGGAACCTGCTCCAATTTTGCATTGGTTGTCAAATTCCTGCTATTCACATTTCCCTGTTGCCAAGAACAAGATAATAGATAATTTTAAAGAATCATGAGTGATACATTCTTCTTTGATGAATATTTCATCTTAGAAAAAAATATTCCTTAGTTACAAGGAGGATGGAATTTTCAGGAGAATGAAATGTTTTGGTTTATATGTAATGTTCTTTGTTTAAAACATGATTATTACAGATGTTTGTGCATGTTTGCTTGCTGCATAGCTGCAGACCTATTTCTCTAAAATTCAATCAAATTGTTACTTTTGAAATCCATGTTAGCAGGTCTGTTTCTGCCACAGGCAAAGATGTTAGTGCTGCCAAGTCCTTGTCCCTCCCTTACTTCCTTCATTAGACCCTGCAATATTTTTTTGCTGTTATTCTTGAAAACATAAGCTGAAGGGGATTGAAATTGCCCTGGATGAATACTAAAGAAAAAGAAAAGAAAAAAGTAAAGTACACTTCCAGGAGCTGTGGGAGATACAAACTAACTTGCCAAACAGACTAAGGCTATCATCCAGGAGAATAGACAGTGACAGAAATCAGGGAGTGAAACTGGGAAATACACTGGTTTAGTGACTGGGAGAAGCTTAGACAATTTGTCCAAAATGAGGAAGATCTGAAAAGAGATGCTGGAAAAATGTAATTTAACAAGAGTCCAGGGGGAGACACAGGCCAGAGGGATGTGGGCACTGAGACAGGTTCAGAAAGAACAAGGGCACCAAGAAACATGAAGCAAGATGGGGAAAAGATGTGAAGAGTGCTGTGGAAATGGGATATAAACTGAAGTGGGATCGAGGAGATGGAGTTAGTATCGAGAGAGTAGAGATCTACTTTCACATCTGCTTCTGATCTTCTAAGATTTTCTCCTAGTATTATCTCTTTGATATGTGATCTTGGGTATCTATTCCTCACAACAAACTCCAGTTGTGGTGCTTCCATTTTCTTTCTCATTTTCTTGTTGGGGCATTCCGTACTATCCAAACTTCTATGGAAACCCATCATTTCACTCTCTCTGGACTGTTGTTGGGTTGAATTTGAAGTCTGATTCTGTGGTCACTTAGCAGTTGATGTCCACTCCTTCTCCTTCTGACCATTTGTTCCCAGTTTTGCTGCCAGGTAATTTGTAGCTTAAATCTTTTTATTGTGCAGCTCCACAAACAATTGTACCTGCACAAAGTAGTGGTGGTGGGTAAGGAGGACTGTGTGGTGGCAGGTGATAGTGGCAGGCAGAAATGCTTCAATTAACACTGCTGTTTATAGAGTTTCATGCCAGCTGAAGTGCCATTGTATGCCAATACAGATACCGAAGCAGGTAAAATGTTCCTAAAAGTACTATAGAACATATTCACATTGCTTTCAGAGGTGGTCAGAATGCTTTTCCTCATGGGGAACATGACCTTCCAGATTGAGCTATCGGGAGGCTTCACTGCGTTCTGGTATCAGTAAACAGCTTTAAAAGTCATTGTCTAAATGCTTCATCCCATCCAATACTCCTGATGCACAGAATGGCAGCCTACTAACGTCGGTGTTGATTCTGTTTATACACATGGTGGATGGGTCTAATGAGTCCATTCATCTTGCATGATAACCACACAGATGTTCATACAATGATAAAGGATGGATCTTTTTATGTAAATCTATGCACACACACTAAGCTCCTATACAGAGAAGTTATTTTGATTATGAAGATGGTGCACAAGTTGCACATGTTTTTCCACTGCCGAGGAACAGCTGATGACTCTGGTTCTTTTAATTTAATCTGAAATTATGAAAGGTGGAATTATTTTTCCTAAACTAATGGGTAACTAATCAATTCCTTTAACTGACAGCAATTATATTTCACTTAGACACACAACTTAGTTACAAGAAAGCTGAACTGAGCTGAACTCTTGTTTTCTTAAATAAGAAAATTTGTTACTGAAAGCGAGGATTTTATCTTTATGTTGTATTATTTATTTCAGTAGATTTCTAAAGTAGCTCAAAAGAGGGTATAAAATCTGTATTTTGAATCCTATGTCCCCTAAGCATATGGTATTAGTGGGAAAAAATCTAAACAAATTAAGAATGCCTAAAAAAGAGCATTGCCAGAGAGTGAAGTGACTGTATTCCTCTATTTAACACTTGTAAGGATGCACCTGGAGTACTGTTTTCTTTCTGAGTCTTCTCAGATTAAAAGATGCTTGTGAAAATGGTTAGGAGTCTGGAGTACGTAATGTATGAGGAATTGGAACAGGCTGCCCAGAGAGGCTCTGGTGTTTCCATCTATGAAAGCTTTCAGATCTTGGCTGGACATTGCCCTGATCAACCTGGTCTATCTGTGAAACCATCACTGTTTTGAAGAGTGGGTTGACCTTCTGGGAATCCCTTTCAACCTTAATTATTCTATCATGATGTAATGAAACAATGCTATTAAGCATAGTTACATCAGCAGTAACATCCTATAAATCAGCCTTACTATCTGACATTTATGGCCTATAATTTTTTTTTTATTTGCCTTCATTTATTTAACAGATCCCATTGCCACTTACACGAATTGAAGTGCAGAGTGTGTAGTCCATGACTGCACAGTTAATATCTCGCTTTCTGAAGCCTCCTCTTAATAGTTTCAGCTTCACAGAAAAAAGAGATTTAAAAATTGGAAGAGATTATCTGATTGTAATATCTCCCTTCTATAGTCTTCTACTTACTTATTTCATGTATTATCCTACATACTTAAGGTAGTAACACAAGCCATTGCAAATTTTTATCTTTACTGGGAGAGTAGAAATATGACATAGGAACAAGTAATTCTTAAGACCAGACACCACTTCAGTGTTCTCTTATTTGTTAGATTTTATCAAAGTATTTGTTGGATTTATCTCTGGCATATGGGACTATCTGCAAATGAAAGAAGGAAAATCTCAAGTTAGGAAGCTATCCATAAAATGTCAGTGAAAAAAAAAATGTACGTGGAAGATGATACATATTTGAGACTTCTGCTGTTTTGAGTGAATTAAGTCAAATCAAGAACTTTGAGAAAATTATTCTTTTGTTGTAATCGTTATTAGTCATTATTTGCATAAACATTTCTAATACGCTAAACCCATCATTTCTTGATTCTTAGGGGGACTCTGGTACACTTGTCACACAAAGGGAAAAAATATTATTGCTCTTCCTTAGAAAAAGAAGGCAGATGTACTTACTGTGGTAAGTAAAAACAGTTCTGATGGGAGGGTTAGCCATCTGCACTTCATTAGAGCAGAAAACCTTTGTAAGTCTTCAGGTTAGGGAAGAGAACTTTCTATCCAAACAAATATTGCAACAAGATCTTTTCATACCCTGACCCTTTGCTGACAAGGCCGCAGATGAAGGCCTACAAAAAGCCCATTTTGCAGTAATCATTCTGCTTTCATATGCTGCTTTATGAGTTGAAGCACCATGAAGACATGGGCCCCAGGAGAGGATCTGACATTAAATCCTCTTTATTACTTATAGCTATATAGCATTTCTCAATATTATGCCCTTAAAATTTGTAGCTGACAAGGTGAAAATGCACCCACCCAAAAAAACACCACCAACAAAACAACAACAACAACAAAACCCCAAACCAAAACACCCCAACCCAAACCCCAAATTATGGCAGAAAATTATAGATTTTCATAAAAATGCAAGTAGGATGCTTGATCATCTTTAAAAGCATTTCTGAAAGGTGGTATCTTCATGTGTTTAATCTTACCAAATTCTAGGTGTTTAACAGTTAAACACAGATACACAGACATATACACACAATTCACCATTTCATGCTACCAGTGTGGGAGAAGTGATTTTCTGTCTAAAGTTTTTATTTCATTCATATTTTTAACAGAGATGTCAGGCTACTCTAAAATTATGTTCATTTCTTCCACATACATCTCTTGTTCCAGAACTCTTACAAGAACCTCTTAGTTTTCTTGTGTCACTATATCTTTCAATCTCTGGTGTTAAAAACTAAGGATAGGATAGGATAGGATAGGATAGAATAGAATAGAATAGAATAGAATAGAATAGAATAGAATAGAATAGAACGTTTCGGTTGGAATGGACCTAAAATGATTCTCTAGTCCAGCTGTGTGACCACTTTAGGGCTCACCAAAGCTTAAATCTTGTTATCAAGGCCATTGTCCAAAAGCATCTTAAACACTGACAGACTTGGGGCATCTCTAGGAAGATGCCCCAATCATTTCTAGGAAGTCTGTTCTAGTCTTTGACCACCTTCTTGCTAGTGTCCAGTCTAAACCTCAGCTTTGAATCATTCCCATGCATCCTATCACTGGACACAAGGGAGAAGAGATCAACACCTTCCTCTTCATTTATCCTCCTCAGTAAGCTGCAGAGAGCAATGAGGTCACCCCTCAGCCTCTCTTCCTCTCTCTGTGGATTCCCCTCCAGCTTATATTTTCCTCTATTTACTTCCTTGCCTCACCTCTGTGTCAATGGGTCCCAGACTTGATTTTTTATCCCAACATATGAACAATTTGCAGATTTCAGTAGATAATCTGTGACAAATCATCCTCTTTGGTGGTAATTATCCTACTACTG
>NW_010401650.1:86585-108162 GCF_000710305.1 Buceros rhinoceros silvestris
CTACAAGTCAGCACAGGGCAGTGTTATCCAAGCAAACTCAGACCGTGTCTGCTGGCAGATACGACAGCACCAGTGTCTGTAAGGTGTAGACAGAACACTTCAGTCTTAATAACAGGCGTAGACAAATATCACTACATAAAAAAGAAAAAATAATTTCAGCAACATGTTGCTTTGTGTTATATATTTTTAGGAAGCAAACAGTGTGTCAAAACAGCTAGAAACAGGTGTCCCCAGCTGTGATGATGATTGTGATGATGATGATGATGATAATGATAATGATGATAATAAACATTGTGCCCAGTAGCTGAGGATCGGGAAACAGTAGAGCTAGTCCTGTTCAAACTCATACTAGAAAGGCAATGTGGGAGCATGGAGAGAGGGAAGCACCAGAAACAACAAAAGACACCATACTCTAGAGCAAGATAACCCGAGGACTCTGTTGAATTAAAAAGCCAGATTTTACCAGGTTAGTTTGTATGATCTTCACAAGTGAGAACTTTATAGGAAAATGGCAGGAGTTTTAATGGTAGCAAAAGAAGTGTATAAATACAGCTTTCAAATGCTGTGCTTTACCAGCATGCTCAACTCTTGCTGCTTCTAATTGGTGTTGGGGCTCTGGCTAAATGTAACTGAATTCCATCCCTGAATTCGGAAAAATCTATCTAATTTCATCATTAAGAGATAGCAGTTAAGGTATGGGTTTAGCCCTTTACTGTTTCCGTATTTGTAAGTCTACCTTCCACAAAAACGCGTTTGCTTGAGAAGCAGGCACATAAATCCTGCTTTAGAATTTTACAGACATTGAGGCATTTATTTCACAAACTTGCCAGGATACTTGCAGGACAATCAGGATCTCAGCAACAATGCTGGAAAATGCTTTCACTGAGCCTGTTTGTGCATTTTGATGAGGTAGCTAGACAACAACTCATCTGCAGCACACAGAAAATAAATCAAACATGGGCTATTTTAGGAAGGAATGTGGAAGACAAAGATAAATCTTTCAACAGCTCCTTGAAGATGCTAAAATCCACAGCCACAAAGCGATACTTAGGTGGAATGAGATCACTTCACAGTCACTGCTGATCACCAGGAGAGAGGGGAAGAGGAAGCCTCCTCTGCTGGTGATGAGAGGGAGCTCCTGAACCCTCCTGCAAGCCTGTTAGAAGACAATGCTAGAGCAGAAGCTATCCCCCACAGGAACTGTAAAGCCTTGTATGTGAATAACAGGAAAGCACTGTTTCTTTATTTGAGTTCTGCCTGTAAAGAGATATTTGGCCTACAGAAATAATCATTTAGGCCTTAGAAACCCAAGATAAAAAATAGAGGAACAGGAAACAAACTGTTGCTGCAGAATTTACTGGGGCTGACGAGTTCTTTTTCAAGAACTCTTTCAGTTCAATTGCAGTGAAGTTCGTTAAGTCATTTGCAGAGTGGCACGCTCATTCAACAAACTAGCCGATCTGGATGTCAAGGGCTTCATTACCTGGTTTTGTCAATGACCTGAAGTTTTGGCAGTTTACTGTAAAGTCCCAGGTCTTCTTTATATCCTTTGTTGCCTCAGGATCTACTGAGGGTGCATTTACATTCGTACTGTGCCAGACACATCTGGGACTTTGCCTTAGCAGGTTCTCTAGAGGTTTGTTATTGAGTGTCATTGTAAAGATGAACTGAATAACAGGGCCTGAACCCGTTACTGTGCAGAAGCTGAACACACAGACTTGTAATCTCTTCTTACGTCCTCTCCATCTGCGACAGATTTTCAGCTCTTGCATGTGACTTTCGTTCCTCCTGGAGTAAGTGGTTCTGAAGCGTGGACAACATGTATGCTTTGATGGTACAGACTGATTTTTGGTCTTAAAAGCTTAGGAGTAATATTCCCTGAAGTACAGGTTTATTATGTGTTTTATTATTATCCATTGTAATTTTTCCTTCTCTTACTGAAATTTCCTTTGAATATGCTTTTTAGAATTTTTTTGTTGCTCAGTGAAATGAGACCCTTGTGGAGGCATGCTTTTAAAAATATAAGTAGGTATTTTCAAGGATGCTTCCTCATTAAAAATAAATGTTGCAAAATTTGTCACAGATGATACTAAATATTTTTCAAATTCACCTCCCACCAAATGCATGTTTCTGAATTCTTCTTGTGACTTGGTGCAGAACTAAATGTCACAGGTGCAGAACTGTTTGATATAACAGTAGTAGCACCTATTAGTACCTTTAGGGACTTTCCCTAAAGTGTGTTTGTACGTTCTATTATATCAGACCAGAAATCTTCAAGATTTTAACAATTTTAAAAGCAAAATGAGATAGATTTAATTAGTTACAACTATTAAAGTTCTGAGTAAAATCACAAGTGTGAAAGAATCTTCATTCTTTAGTTGCATATATTAAAGTGTTAAAAATTATGATACAATCCTGTGTTGCTTAGTTCAATATTAATATTAAAAACAGATTCAGAATTAGGAGAAAACATAAACAGATTAATCTCTCTCAACAGGAATCAAGTTAGATGGTGTTAAGAACTCCTTCTTCTACCATTTCTGGGTTTTTTGTTCCATTTTGTGACTGGATTCCACTGTCACTGACAACTTCAGTTAATGTGTTATATGTTTTCTTCTTTGCTCCTAACGGCTCCAGAGAAAATGAAGCTCCTTTTGTCGAAACTGAATGCTAAATGGAGACTGTCAGATATGTCATTGCATTTAATTTATCACACACGAAGAAAGCAGTGTTTGCCTAGATGATCTGATAGTAGATTTAGGACACTGCTAATTTGTGGACTGCTGACAAATTGACAAGTTGGCAAAAAAAACAAACAAACCAAACAAATAACCAAAAAACCCCATTGTTTAAAAAAAAAAAAAGAAAAAGCTAAGCCAATTTTTCTTCAAATAAACTGTGGATAATATTGCTAGGTCTGTTTTACATTCTTAAAAATTAAAAAGGAATGAAAATTCTGGAAAAAGAGAATTGTTAAAATTGTTACCAAAAGTTTTTTAGTATGTATCTCCTGTATAAAAATAACCAACAAGATGGCTCTATGATTCAACGTATAATTTTAAAAGACATTTACAGATAGAACTGGAAACAAAATACTTTTTAATAATAGCCAGATTTCTGTGATATAATATCCCTGAGATGGCATTATATGACTCTGGGAGCAAGCTCACTGTGGGGAAACACAATTCAATTTAACTATTTTGAGAAGAAACTAAGAAATGAAATTTAAGAATAGGAAAAAAAGACTTCAGAGTTAACAGTACATTTTCTGTAATGTGATATACAAAAACAGACACTTTCTGTCTTGTTCTATCCCAAAATCAAGTAGTAACTTTAATGTTTATTTCTAAGTTACAGAACTGTGAAAAGGCACTTATAGCTCTCGTACTAAATAAGTTCTCAACATATTCAACACTTTAATAGTTAAAAAAAAAATTAGTCTGGTTTGTGAAACTGTGTTTTTTTCCTCTGGAACCAATGTTGTGGTGCCGTGAAAACAAGAAATAATTAAATATCCATATTAAAGCTTTATTAAAGTTTAAATCTGCTTCAAATAGAATTCTTCATGGAAATTAAAGGGACGTAAACTTATTAAAAAGACATTCCTGTCTTAAAAGTGAGAAGAATACATGTCAGAAGAACACAGGTCAAAGCAGCAAAGGGATACAGCAAAACCCATTCTGTCCTGATGCCCCTGAGGAACCAGCCCCTGGCAAATTTGCACTTGTGGTTTGAATGCATCAGAGTTTACGGAACTCAAAGTATTGTACTGCCAGCTTCCAAGTCCAAGCTAATTGGGCCAGACAGTGAAAGAAAAGGCAGGGGGGAAAAAAAAAGGAAAAAGAGAGGCTTCATATCATCAGGAAGGAAAATTTGTAGCTCAGTCTCTCATGTTGAATCGCTTGTGCCATGTCTGTGGTACATATTTTCAGCTCAGCCTGAATTACTTTTGCAGAATTGCGCTGGACAATCCATTTGTTTAAAAGTATGAAGTCTTAAGTGTTCTTCAGAAGAATGAACAGACAGTGCAGTTTGGAGGACTGTTATTTAAAAATGCTTTTGGCTGGGCCTGGTGCCCCAGTCTTTAGTCACAGTTAGTTGTATCTGAGTGTCGCCCTGAAATTATGCTAAAAACCCTCTAGTGAAGAGACAGCTGCCTTACTTAGGGAGAAATTCTGAACAGAACTGGGCTTGTGATCACAATTTCTCCTTTGGTTTTGCCCTTGGAGAAGAATTATTTGCTACAGCGGGGGCGGTAGCAAACCCCAGGGCTTTACCAAACCCTGGGGCTGACCCTGGGCTTCTCTGAGCTTCTGCTGCCTCCCACTTCTCCTTGCCCTGTGGCCCGTAGCAGAAGCCAAGTGTTTGGCCATCCTTTTCATTAGGCTAAAGAGGTCCATGTCTCACAAGAACCATCTCAAGTCAGCACAGGGTGCTGGAAAGGCCCAGCTTCTGGGCCACATTGGCCACATCTACACGTTGACTGAACGGGGCAAGAACCAGGCCTGAGCACAGTCCCATGCTTTTTTATACTGTTTCATTGTTTGACTGCTCTTTGAAAAATGAAAATTCTTTGAAGTTTTTCAAGTAGAGAGTATTAGAGGTGGTAATTCATAAATATTAAATTACATAAAATTAACATTAACTAAAAATTAAAGGGACACAAGTATATGCTATACACATAGCTCAAAGACTGATATCATTAATTTTATAAATCTCTTTTTTTAAAATTGCTTTTCCCCATTTCAAAATCACAAAATGATGGCACCATTCATTCAAAGCAAAAGTATTATTACAAATAAACATTTAGCAAAAGATTCAGTACGACTGCTACACAGAAAAAATTAAAGTATCCAGAATTGGATTTATCAATTTATCAAATGAATGAGTGCTTGTGAATCTATAATGCCAGACTTAAATTTGATTTCTGAATGATCCTTACTTTTGGCATACAAACTATGTCTTCTTCTGAGCAAAAGTGTAAGTTAAATTTTGAGTAGCTTAGCTAGTAATTGACATAACAGGAGGAAGGAAAGTGTGAGGGAGACTGCAGAAGAGCCTGGGAGGAGAAAAGAGACATATGAGAGTTTAGGATTTGAAACACCAGGATTTTGATGATATGGAAAGTCTGCTTCAGAATGTTCTAAAATACTGCTTTTTATCTTTGAAATGCATGAAATACAGTGTGAAAGCCTCTTAGCACACCTAGGTTTCCAAATCTTCAGGATAGAACTCCCTGAATGGATGATATTTCCATGACTATCACTAAAAACCCCACAAATTTTGAACATAGAACTTTTCTAACATAGGGAAAAATGATAATGTAGAAAGACAGTAATTAGAAGGAAATTAAAAAAAAAAATCTCTCCCTGGTCTTATAATCCCCACTGAGTTCTTGCAGGTTCGTTCACAGTCCAGCAACTACTGCCAGCTTCCTGAGTTGCAGCAAACTCTTCCCAGTCTCTGTGGGTCATCCCTAGGACTGGTGTTTCCTTGCAGCCCATCTGAAGCCTTCTCCTTCTCAGGCTCTGGCTGTGTTGATGGTTTCCCCTTGCTCAGTCTCTTCCCTCTGCCAGCTCACCCTGCCTGCTGGATGAGCATTTCAGCGTTTCATAATGTAGTGCTGATTGTTTTCTCTCCTATCCATTGGGTGGGACAGATTAATACCTTTCTCTCCACTGTCTTACATGATTAGAGATTGGTTTTTTCATTACTCTAAGTAACCCCAGTTAATTCTGTCTCCTTTTGAACATTCTGTTTTCTAGGCAGCTAATCACTGACCATTTCAAGTCTGTTCCTTGGGTTTTCCATAGTTTGTCCAAATTCTTCTTAAAGCAAAGCACCTTAAGAACAAGATGAAGAGTTGAAATATATAAGGCAGGAACCAAGACCAATTTTGAAGCGCCGCTTCTTGGTTCCTTCTGGGAGATATAATTGTCATAGTTTTCCTTTAAGTTCAATTTCCCTGTCAAGTACCTTTTCCAAGATGCATCACCAACTCTTCTTGGTGCAATGAAACTGTTGCATCTTAGAAGCTTAGGAAAGTAAAGGAATATAGGATAGAGGAACTATAACGCCCAGAACATACGGGACTAAAATATTTTTATTTTGGCTGCACCATTTTTCCAGGCCAGGCTAATGCTTTTTCAGATTTGGAACAGGTTTTTTTTTCCTAACTTGAAAGTTTCATTGTAAATTTTTACTATCAGCATACATTGTCTTTCACAAGATGTTCACACTTCCCATACCTGAACTCACTGGAAAATACATTTCTGTGGTCATCCTAGTACTATGCTCTAAAAATCACTGTCCCAAGCAAAGATGAGGCTCTAGTTTAAGTTTAAACCACTGTTAATACAGCCCCATACCTTCCAGATGATGCTGGACACAATATGAGTGTAAGTACTTACACATTGAATTGTAAGTAGAAGCAGATTGTATCTGCTTCTACACTCTGTGTGGAGTACAGAAATACACCCAAACACCAATGTATTTACAAGCAATATTTTTTTTTTGTAACCTGTCTCTACGGAAGCAGTTGTTAGGATTGCTAGATGTCTGCATGGCTCTGTGTGTTGCAACACACAAAGGATTTGACTCTGTGATCTTGGGTTTATGCGCCATAGTACAAAAGCTAACATACAGCCATAGCCTTGCCAATCTTATACTTTAAAAATGGTGAGTCATGACCTAAGACATGAAAGAGTGTTATGTGATGGGATCCCCAGTCAGCCAGTGCCTTGAGTTGGAAGTGCTCCACCACTAAATCTGAGCAGTTCTCTAAAACTAAGCATGCCAAAAGACACTGAAGACTTCCAATCTCTAGACGTATATTTCAATAAAATCTAAAAATAATAGTATGGAACATGCCAATTCTTCCCAGAGAGAAAACTCAAGATTGCTGAGTGAGATCAGTTAAAAATGAGTCCTGAAAACCTTCCTCTTCTCGCTTTCATCCTGGCAGGGCCTTTTCTTTTCACCTTCCTTTCAGTTCAGCAACCTTTGGTGGTTTCCTGAGTTGCAGAAACCATACACAGACCCTCTGAGGTCTCCAGGTAAGCCTTCTCTAGGAGTTCTATGGTGCTTCTTGACTCTTTGGTTGCTCTATGCATGACTCTCTATTAGTCTTTTCTTGGAGAAGACCCCCGGCTGCAGATGTTTATTTTTCTGTTGAAGAGGAGCAATTTCCCCTCCCTCCTAAAAAGTTACACCAATCCAGAGGGCAGCAGCCAGAGAGCAGCACACGGTCGTATTTCTCCCTCACTATTTAGCAGAATGTACAATATGCAGTGACCTGAAAACAAAGCAATTAAACTGCCATACCCATCTGTCATCACTTGAAATGATGAGATTTAAGGGAATTTTTTTCTGAGCAATGAAATCAATGATGTCTGATTTCCTAAAGATTTATTCCCTTCTTTGCAGTCCCACACATTTCAGTAATCCCATTTTTCCTGTAATGGCCCTGGCCATTACACCTAGTTTGGAGCTGTGTGCCTGCTGATCTGTCAGGCCAGCAAGCACAGGCTGTTGGCTAACATGAAACTGCAAAAATTTGATGTATAAATATGGAGTTTTGCTTCCCTTTCCCGCATATATCAGAAACTTTTTTCTAAACCAAACTGATTTTCATGATGCTTCTGGGATTATCTGTTGAGACTTCAACTTATTTTTTCATCTAAGTAAAACCGGCTAATGAGTTCCAAAATTATGAGGGTGGGGGGTGAGGGTGGGGCAGGCAGATGGCTTCTTTGCAGTCCCACACATTTCAGTAATCCCATTTTTCCTGTAATGGCCCTGGCATAAGCATTACACCTAGTTTGGAGCTGTGTGCCTGCTGATCTGTCAGGCCAGCAAGCACAGGCTGTTGGCTAACATGAAACTGCAAAAATTTGATGTATAAATATGGAGTTTTGCTTCCCTTTCCCGCATATATCAGAAACTTTTTTCTAAACCAAACTGATTTTCATGATGCTTCTGGGATTATCTGTTGAGACTTCAACTTATTTTTTCATCTAAGTAAAACCGGCTAATGAGTTCCAAAATTATGAGGGTGGGGGGTGAGGGTGGGGCAGGCAGATGGCTAGGCAGAAATACGTACAGAGAGACAACTAGATGTCATATGCATTCTAAACTGATTTCTGGATGACACTAAACTGAAATACTGAACTACTTACAGTGCTTTTTTATCTATGTCTTGAAACTGTTTACTATTCACTTTGCTGCCACTTCCAAATTTTAGTGTATTTTCTTTTAATGAAAGCTGAGCTTAGTGATAGGATTTAAATACTGCACTACTGAGTCTGGAAATGAAAACAAACAAGTGTAAAAGTTGTAAAAACTTAATGAGATCTGACAGTACCTTTTCCCTGCAGCTCTACTCACAAGGAATAAAATATATAGAAGAAGGCATGGTTTGGTCAGTCACTGTTTTTTTCTCCTTTCCACCAAATCAGACAGTATCCAGAGCTCAGGCAGTTGCAAGGATTTATTTAATATTTATAACACGTATTAGGTTTACTGTTTTTATAATTCCATTCAAAGACCTTTGGAAACAAAGTTCAGAAGTTCCAGGCGTTACATTTTCAATACTGTTAGCATTCTCACACAGTAGTTTTGTGATCATTAGGGAAATAAAAATTTACATAGTTACATATTACTGTACTTGCTCTTCTGTTAGAGTTCTGGCACTCCTGCAGTACAAGAATGTATCACTATTATATTCTAAATCAAAACAACCAGAAGAGGCTTTTTTTAAATGAGTACACCAAAAAAAAAAAAAAGTTTGAATGTAATGTCCGTTTAGGAAAATTCTCATCAATGCAGGGGGATTGAAAAAGAGAAGAAGGGAAGAAGAATGTAAAAAGTGTTTGTAAAAAACTTACTAAGAAGTCAGTGTAAGAGATTCCATTCGATATTTATATTTCTGTCATTGCAGTGCTTCTGCAAGTTTGCTTCTTGACTGTTATAGTAATTAAGAGCCTGTTTCTGCATTTACATTTGCATAATAGAGTTTTAATGTAAAATAAAGCAAAATGCAAATGCTGGATCTCAAGGCCAGTGTAAATTCAAATGTCAAATACCTTTTGAAATCTAGGTGGAAGCTGGCTGCCTGAAAAAAATTTTAATCCAAGATCTCTTCTCTCACCTGCAGTTCCTATACGCATACATTTGTATGTGTATTTGTAATATGGGGAGTTTAACAAGAAGTGGCAAAACCAGTATAATGATATAAAAAGCAAAATCCCATCATCTGCTCTCTATTTTTCTGAATAAACTTGGTAATATGAAAAAATCTATTACAATTCTCATCAGTGCCAGTGAGGTCTTCACTGAAGCAAGTTACATTGAAATCAATACATCCTTTCTGAGAAGCTTATGTATTTTCTTTAATGCTGCCTGAAGATTTTAGTTTACTTCTTGTAGAGGAGGTTAACTGGACAAAATGGGATAAATTAAGAAGTTGGATCATAAAATTCCCCTGCTGTGTATTCTGGGTGAAGTAATAAAGCTTGGGCTATCCAAGGTCACCCTCTGACAGGTATCTGATTTGTGAGTTTGTATGCTCACCCTGAAAACATAGTAACAGGCAGAAAGACTTTACAGTACCTTCACATTTTTATGAATAGGTGGCCAGTGGTTTCTTCTTTTTCATTAGCTCCCCTGCCTTTCTCTAGTGCAGAAACTATAGTCAGGGATACTTGCTGTCTTCCTCAAAGTTTCACATAGGTTACTTGAGGAAATAGTGACTGATATCTATAGTGGCCTGATTTTTCTTTTCCTTTCTGATAGTGACTATGACTATTAACAAACATCTGCTTTGCTTTAAAATGCATTCCAGGATTTTTTCCCCATATTTTCAGTCTTCTCTAACCTTGAGTTGATTTTGAATGTTACCTAATAAATGTTTGGACTTTAATATTAGAAACATGCACGTTTTTGCTGTCTTTTTTTCTGTCATACTAGAGAGAAACGAAAAAATTAAGCAGAAAGTCCAAATGTTAGTGCAAGCATCAATAAAGGAAAAAACCCTATGCTCATAAAAGCTGTTCATCAATGAGTTAAAATAAAGATACTAGTAAGCACTCAAAAGATTAAAATTCTGAACTATAGAGAAAATGTCCAGTATTTTTCTTGTGATTAGATGTAAACAAGCTAAGTCCAGCTTAACAAAAGAGCTTTTCTAAAGTTAGATGGAAAAGCTCCACATAAGAGGAAACTTGGGATAAACCAGAATGTGAAAATCAGCTGAATACTTGCTGACTTAATCAGTGATGGAAGGTGTAGAACTTCCTCAGCTACTTTAAAATTTGTATCAGTTTATAATTTTGTCAGGTAACCAGGAATCTGAGGAGCTGGCAACTGCCTAATGCTAGCAGTTTTTGCTTATATGGCTAACAACATAAGGGGAATCTCTTTCACGGGCACCCCCTTGCCATGGGGAAAGAGCTTGCGTGCCCTTGTGAGGTTGAGAGCTGTGCTGGTGGTGGCATGTGCCTCCGGTAGGGTCTACCAGGCCAGAGAGGTCTCAGCTGAAGGGTCAGACAAAGTGTGTCTGTGGGCAGGATGGGCTCACTAGCCTTCGGGCAACCATCCTAGGAGAAGGACAACTCTGACTCCAAACCCGGGCAGATGGAGCTCGTTTAGCCTTGTAAGGCATCCATCATCTAAGAGAAGGACATTCTAACCAAACCTACGACCCGAGGACTTCGCTGTCACTGTCCAAGCTCGCTAGGCCCTGGCAGATGAACCTCAGGTGTAAAGGGTGGAGCCAGTTCCGCGCACGCTGCGCCTCACCTAAAAAATCCACCGCGCAGGCCCGAAGGGTGCACTCATCGCTTGCAGTGAGCGTGGGAAAAGCCCTTCCCAGATCTTCGTTCACGAAGCCAAGCCGTGATATCTTCGTTCGAGCACCAAAGCCGTGATTAGTTTGTGGAAAATGGAAAGAATCCTACTAAACCTGAGCCACTGAAGTAAAAAACCAAGATGCCTGTTAATGATATCTTGAAACCGTTATCAGGTGTTCAGAAAGAGAGATGAGCTGTTCTTTCCCAAGTTTTTACATTAATGCTTGTGTAGATGAGGCCTATGTTATGAGCATAGAGTAGGGACTAGGAGAACAAAATCAGTCTTCATGAAAACTGGGCTTGGTGAAGTTCACAGTAAACATGCAGCAAGTATGTAAGTATGACCTAAAAGCAAACATACAAGGTTGATTAAAAGAGGAAAATGTATTTTTCAAGGTTTATGTGACAAAAGCTCTGTACCTTTAAGTCTATAATCTATTGCACATACTATAGGCCATTTCCTTCTAAGAACTCTACAGATCCTTGGGGATCAAAGTCAGCAGGCCAGTGACTCTTCTGGCACTGTGGTCCATGATAACCCTTCTTTGGACTGTTCTTGAGAGAAGGTTCTCCACTTGGTATCTGACTTGGGAACTGGAAAAATGAGTTTTCGAGAAGTGTGAAGTATTCATCATACATGAATATCACACATGAATATATGATATTAGTGTATGATATTCATACTGTGACATCTACATCCTTGGGCTAATATGCATTTTTCCTAATTTGCTTATTGCATCCCTTCTGCTTTGTGGAGGTCTTCTGGCTTACAGAATAATGATGAGGTGGCTTGAGATAAACAGGGATGAGGAGATAGTCAGACAGGGTAAGATGTTTGAAATGATGGTACTACAAATACACCTGATCTGTTGTCTCAAAAAAGTAACTCAAAAGATTAATTAGTATTTACCTGTACCTGCTATAGTTGCTATGTAAAGGTGAATTACTGTCAACATGAAGTGACCATATCTGAATTATGACAGGGGCTTTTGAAGAAGTTTATCAGACTTGTTTACTACATTTTTTGCAGGCAGATAGGCTTAATGTAAAAGATCTAAATTTAAGCCAACTAAACCAAAGTGCTCTGATTTGCTGTTGAAATTGATTGTTAAGTGTGCAATTGTGCAATTATTTGTGAGGACTTTCTTTGGGAATACAGGGTATTTGACCTTCCTGTCCATCATCACTATCTCTTTTTCCTCCATATGTTTGTCTCTCACATAATACCTGAACTGTGTAGCAGCTCTGCTGCAGTGTTCCTCAGGCTGTTATTCCCCTCATCATTCAAGCCAGGGACATTACATGGATTTCTGCAGCTCCTTACGGCCCATACCTCACAGGGAGTTGGATTGTGGTTGCAGGCAGAACTGCATGTGGGACCTGGGAAATCATTCCAGATCCTTTAGTTTGAACAGGGCAAAGGTGTGATGTTGACTTGGAAGGACAGAGTAGCGGGTCTCCTCCAGCTATCTTTTTAATCCTGTTTAAGATTGATTGATTGATTGATTGAATTGGCTTGCTTAAGAGGAATGGTAAAGACATGGTTTGGCTGATCTTGGTTTGGCTGATCTTGGTTTGGCTGCGCTTGTTTGCAAGCCCCAGTGTATTATCTCTGCCATATTCAGACTCATGTACAGCCACAAACATACTCAATGGTCTGGTGTTTGAGTGTTCTGAGTTTGAAAGGACAGTGTTAGAAGAACTTTCCCCCCCTGTAGTTTCTTTATAAGGTTATTTCTGGAATAAAAATTAATTTTCTTTCGAAGGTAAACTTGACACTGTAACTAATTTGAAATCTTGTATAAAATTCAAAGTAAATTATATATGACCTCTTTTTACACGTCAGCCTCAGTCTACTTACCTTTTGTCACATACAAGTATTTGAAAATAGCTATCAATATTTTATGGAACAAAATGTTCATATTTTAAAACAATAAATCTGCTCACTCTAAAGCATTAGATTATTTAGCTTGAATTTATCCTTTGTTTCAAAAGTATGAAGAGAAGCTATGAAATTCTACTCCCACAGAAAGAGGTAGAATAGGTCTACATTTTTTATAACCCTCAGATTTGTGTCAGAAAATACAGGAAGGTTCTGTGACTGTAAATCAAAAAGGTTAGGACTCACATATAAACTATGACTTAGAAATGGATTGCAAGTGGGATAAGATTTTTTGTAGTAATGCTTTTATCTTTTGCTGAATACTGAGGAGTTATAAAGCAATATTTATTGGAATTATCATTGGTATGCCTCAGTAGTGCAGTATATTTCCTCCTGAATTCCCAGGTCAAAACATTTTTCTAATCTCATAGAGGAAAAAAAACAGTAATATTTAATATTTGTAGCTGTGCAACATAATTAGCTGAAGTTTAGCTTTTTCAATTTTTCATGTATAATTATCTGTTTGTAAGCTATCTCTGGAAATTCTCTGACTTTAACTGTACTGCCACGGCCAGATAAAACAGGTGAGGGTAATCCAAAGGGACTAAGTCTCAAAGCTTGTTCTTCCAAGATCCCATGTTTCAAAGAATTGTTAATAAACCTCTCATGACAGTGTTTAAAATGTATCAGTAAAACATTCTAAAGGCATAACTTCAACTATTTTATGAGACAAAATTAACAGATGATAGCCTGTTGCTAGAAAACAATGCAAGGGAGGCCTCTTAGTGTTCGGAGCCTTTTCTGTGCTGTTAGAGCTTTTGGTGCAGAAGGTATGATTTGCTCTCAGCAATAGTCACTAATCTGTGACCCTTCCGGTCTAGTGAATTAATCAAAGTGGTGCTAAGAAAGCCTGCTCTTTTTGAGCATCTTCTGATGTTTTTGGATTCTTATTTGTTTCTTTTGCTTCTTTTTTATACTGAGAAATCACATTTTTCATTATTTTATTTTCTGTAGGCTGAAACAACCCACACTGTAGCAAGAGTTTCCTAAAATTTATTGGGCAAAAAAAACCCCAAAACCCTACTACAATACATTCTTATCCCTGAAATGAGTTGGTGTCTTTGTATTTACCCCTAATAGGAATGGGTCTGAGTAGAATGATCTGAGTACCTGCCGTTTGTTGGCCTAACTCAGAAAGCAGCTGAATGTCACTTGGAAGGAAATAAAAGCTGTGACTGAAGTCTTGGGAGAACTCAGCATTTCTGAGGATGTACATTGAAAAATCAGATCCAAAATGAACTGTTGAACTCCAGGACACATGTATTAAGTTTTGTCCTGTGCCGTGCCTTGTTACATCTTGAATGAATGAGAATCTGCACGCAAATGGCTGCTATTAATTTTACAGCCAAGTTTCAATATCACTGCTGTAGAATTAAGAATTTTAAGCTTATTAAATCAGGAAAAAGATTATATAATGTTAAAAAGAATGAAGGTGGACATGAAATGCACTTTGATGTATATAAATGACACTATCTGAGTTTATTTCTCAGGTATTTACATAGTCTCTGAACTAATCAGTTATCTTTGCTGTGAAAACTACCTTGAATAAAAGCCAAAAGAGAGTAATTGCAGGGCATGCTTTCATTTTGGGAATGTTATTACTTCGGTAAAAGGGAAGTTCCGGGTTGCCTGGATTAGGTACCCAGATCAGAAAACATTGCTTTGAGTCTGAGATTTGTCTCCAGTGACTGTCAGGTTTCTTTTAAAAATGAGAAATACTGGTTTTAGTTGTACAATATTTTCCCTCTCACAGCACCATTACTCAGGCTGTGAAGGTAATGACACTGAGCTCTTCTACCTGAAGTGATTAATTCAAGAGGAATTTGTTGCAGGCTTTTTGGTCAAAATTATCTTACTCTGCCAGCCATGGAGCAGATATGAAGGTATACTTAATAAGGGAGCCAAATCTCCCCTCCATTGGCTGGACTTGCTTAGACTGCGTTCTTCACATGAGCACACTGAGAGGCAAAAGAAGCAGCAAACATGCTCAGGAGGTGTATTTTAGACACCCATCCTGGGATGTGGCGAATCATATTTTGAATGTGCCTATCACTCTTTACTGACCACAGGGAGAACACCTGGGGTTAATGCCTTCCTCCTCTGGAATCAGAAATAATTGACAGTCAGAAATTTTCAAAGAAGGTGTACATACATTAAAAACAGCTGAATGGAATATCTGAAAAGCATTTAAGCACAAATAGCTCTTAAAATATATTGTTTTAAAGTTTAAAGAATTAAAATTTTTTCAAAGAATGCTTTAGATCAAAAGGGATTTTACAAATCAATCTGTTTATAACATCACTAAATAAGAAATTAAAAAATCAATATTGTCTAAATAAAATTATATTTTTACCACTTCATTTTATACTCATCCCCAGTATTTATCTTCTGAATTGATTTTGTACTGAGGACTGTGAACTATGCCAAGCTGTGATAATGGCTTTGCTAGAGAAATAAATGTGTAGTAGACATGTATAATTGTAAGAGTGAAGTTTACAAACTGTCAACAGTGGAAGTAAAGGAATTCTCAGCTATTTTTAAGATCTACTATTACTTTGATCCTTTTTCTTTACAAATCCTCTCCTTATTGACGTTGTACTACCAGTTACTGTATTCTTTTTGGATGTGCCACAACAATATATCACAAGTTGAATGTACATTTTGACGAGAGAATATGCAGTTTTTTCTTTTGGTGTGCATCAGGCATTTGCAGAGCACAGTCCCTTGTGCTCAGTGGACTGGAGTTAGAGAGTGCATGTGGAAGATCGGTATTACCAGCTTGTATGTGCACCACAGCATCTGTCTTTAGTAGCAAGAGTTTGGGCAGTTTACAGGGGAACTGATCTGGTTGTCAATTCCATAATGAGACAGTATAAGGGATGTGTACTTGCTCCCTGATCTTCTCAGAGACCCTATTAGTGGATCATTTCCCAGTTCTTGATTGTGTTGTATTGATCATCAGTCTTCTTATCTGATTAGCTTGGAAGTGCAATCCCTCTCTGATTTCCTTGTGGTAGGACAAGGCTCAGCTTTCTCCTCCTTGTGACCTCAAGCCTTGGTTCACAGAGGCAATAAAGGATAATGAATGGCAGTTAGATAGGAGGTAAGCACCAAAGTCTCAGTTAGCCCATATATTACGTGCTGGAACGTTACAGTCTCTGTTGAAGGTTCTGTTTGTGTTATTGAGGAACTTCCTAATGACTGCCAAAGTACTGATTCATCTTCTGACTTTGTAATGCAATATATCTACTCATTCTTTCCATGTCCTTTGGAGATACTAAGCCATAAAGCATTCCAGTACCAAATATCCAAGGTGGTAATGGCTTTTCTTTGTGCTGCAACAGTTTGTAAGAATTTAGTGTGAAAAGGAGACAGGACGTGTTGGAGACAGGGCCATATGTGCCAGGTCAAAGTGGAGATGCTCCCTTATTCCCTGAATGCAGGGACCCAGTTGTCTGCCTCCAGTGCAAGTTTCTCACAGGCAGTAAGAATGCAATGTCAAGAAATGGTTCCAGTTGTTTTGAGAACCACAAACCAGCCTTGTGGCTTTCCAGGGGCCTTGCAGTTCCTGGTGTCGGTACTGCAGATCCTCTGGCTATAACAAGGGCTGTGCTAGGAAGCTTCACAAGAAAGACACCTGCGGTCTTCTGTGGCTGAAGGTTTTGTGGCTAGGCACAACTAGCTCTATAATGCACATGCCCATCTGAACAAAATCTGGTTTAGATTGTAGCTGTGCATTTGAGGAAGTTTCTTCAGCAAATGGTTATTTTTTTTGCCAAACATGCAAAGAGTTAGACATTTACTGAAAGACACATGCTCGCTGCACGGTAACCATGTGCAACTCTTTCTTGCATAGCGCTGCCAAAACCTTCCACTGGCCTGGTTTGCATTTGCATAACTTTGGGTCCAGAATGCAACACAGAAAGGGGCTTGCACAGATTTCTCCTAGCACATCCTAGTAAAATTGACGTTGCACAGGTTTAGAAGTCTGAATGCTCAAATGTTAGCAGCAAATATAAAATCTTCCCTCATGTCTGCTCGCTAACTAATGTCAGCCAAAATCACTGGTTCTGCAACTGGGAGATGTTCAAGAAAGTGCAAAAAGCATGATGAATTTCTTCCTGGAATTTCAAACCTTATACTGTCATTGTAGGATTTTTTAATCATTTCCGAATTCTAATGCTGAGTGCGAAGTTGATGTCAGAAATGCACAACGAAACAATACATTCAACATACCGTGTATAGAACCAACATACAATCCTTTTTGCACACCACAAACCCAGCCTTAGCATTCAGGCTATAGCCAAACAGAAATGTCAAGAAAAAAATAGCATGGGCTGTAAGGAGCTAAGAGATTTTAGAAGATTAAACCCTGATGTAGAAAACTTCGTATATCAGAGAAAAAATAGAATATTCAGAATTAGAATATTAGAATAGAATAGAATTAGAATAGAATATTAGAATATTAAGAATACAAATCTGATTTAAATTCTCTAATAACACTGACAGCAAAATTTAAGAATAAGCAAACCTCATGACTAAATATTCTTCTGCCTCTTACTTCTCTAAATTATTTTTCATGCTACAAAAAATGAAGGAAATGCAAGATATGGAGAAGACAGCTGTCAGATGAAGAGCACAAGAACCATCACTTCAGCAGATGGGTCCACGTTTTCAATGAACGTTTCTTTCCCTTATACCTAGAAATGAATGGAATGTTTCTTTTGCAGAAAGACCTATGCAGTATTTAGGTCAGGTTAAATGATACCAGTTGTGCTCAGTACTCTTTGTACTTCTTTTGCAGGAAATATATGAATAGTATTTGTCAGCAATAAGATGATGGATGAGGCTAATCTTGAAATGCAAAAATCAAAAGCTGGAGCTGAAAAGCATTATATTAAAAATTATGACCGTGTAAGTAATGATATACTAATAGCATAGTTGCTTGCACAGATCATTGGCAGCTGCTCATTAAAGAAATGGACAGAGGTGGTGTTCCTTTCTGCTTTAGGGTGCATGTGGTGTCTGAATTCAGAGAGTGCGGGGGCAGAAAAGTGTTCCAGGGAGGATCCAGTTATGGGGATGAAAGAAATATGTGCTGGGATGATTCTCATGAAAGCAGCATCAGCAGGGCTAGAGGCAGGGATTAGTTGACACTGGTGGGATTATCAGGGTCTCTTCCCACAGATTTCTGCTTTGGACCTTCCCTTATGCTGCTGAATGGGTACGTGCTTGTTTCTGCCTTTTCCCTTACAGACAAAATGATGTGAGCTTACAAAAGAAAATGCAACATGATGATGGATCCACTAAGCAACGTAGCTGTGGACTTCTGTACAAAAATGTTCCTGAGAGTTTTAATGCAAGATTAACATCTCTGTATTCTCATGAAGTTTTATTACTTTGAGATAAGTTGATTAAGCTAAGCCACAAGTGTGTGCAGGGTAGTGATCAAACACTGCAGAAAGAAAATCCGCTAAAAGTAAGAAAAAAATGAAAATAATTGAAGCAGTGCATGAGCAAAGCACCCGGCTTGTGAGCAAAAAGCCTCATAAGTGTGAGACTGTATTTGAAAGGGGGCGGGGGGGTTGGGAAATAGACTTGGAAAGGAAGTATCCTGCTTCAGTGATCGAGTCTGATGGATCTGCCTTGGGGAGAGAATTCCTCACATGGAGACCCGGAACAAAGAACACCCAGATCCAGACAGAAATTTGGGACGGGAAGCAAAATCTAGCCAGTCCTCTACAACTGCCTTGTCGAGACAACTGGTTGTGCAGCGTGCACTTAAGAACAAATGCTGAATTGAATAGATTGGATAGAAAAACAAACAAACAAACAAACATGTTTTACCTTACTTTTTAATAAAAACAAAGTTCTACTTTATTTGGAAGGATTTTTTTTATTTGAAGACATAAATAAATGAAGCTCAGGGAAAATATTAAAATCTGCTAGTGGAAACAAACTTCAACAATTCCACATTTTTTAAGATATTGCTAAAAGATGCGGAACCTGCTCAAATATGGTATAACATTTTTGTGTGTTTTTTGCATTGTTCAATGCTTCAGCTAATTCAGTCTATTCTGGCATTCTAATGACAAACAGACTTGATTAAACGAGAAAAGGGCATAAATACCACTTGCGGCTACTTATAACATTCCCTTAAAACAAGCATACAAACACACCAAAAGTAAAATCCTCTTGTTTTGTTTTGCTTTGTTTAAAACCAATATCCTATATTATGTTGAGTGAGCAGATATCTTGGGAACAATTCACAACATTAATATTTATATCAGTATTTAATTTTGACATACAATTATAAAAATTATAGATATTTAGCATATTTGAAAAGCAAGTAATTTTTGGTGTCTAAGTTTAGAAGATGATGTTTGGACATTTTTGCTGTTATTTCATTAGACAGTAAGTTAAAAGAATAAAAAGTTCACATTATAAATACAAGATTCAATATATAGCATATATCTCTTTCAGACTTCATTCTTAAAAGTATTTCTCTTCTACTCTGTTTATCTTTCTAGTAGATTTCAGTACTCAGCAAGTTAGCAACAATTTTTTGATAACCCAGCAATGTCTGGAAAGAGCTGACAAATTTCCAGAGAGCAGAGTATTTAGAAAGCTCCTTAGTTTTAGAGATGGCAGTAAATATGATAAAAGTGCCATCAGGAACAAAAATGAAACCTGTGATAATTACAAGATTGGTCACCGTTTCAAGATGCACTGGAGTCCCAGCTGATCTTTTAATGGGACATGTGGCTCATACAAAGCTGTTTGGTTTTTTTTTTATCCCGAGTTTATAATCTTTGCATACCTAGATAGGCACTAAAAACAATGGTAGCGCAGATGAGGGATATCTAGCAATACAGTACAGTACAATACAGTGGGGAACATCTGGACTTCCTATGTTGGTGGATCATTGCGTGGAATGCTAACTCTCCGTTTATTTACAGAAATTTATTGACCTTAACCTCTAACCATGATTCTGGGAGAAGTTTATATGGCGCAGTCCAACAGTTCTTATCCTGGTGGCTTCTGTAGTATAGCCAAAAATAGCCATGTCTAGTCAGTGAGTACAACGGAACTGCAAGCAGCAAAAGTCAAGGTAGAATTTCTCAGTTATGCTGTTTCCTTCCATATTATAAAATTTGGTTTCCATCTACTCACAGTCCTTGTGCCAGTGCACCTCACTGAATACAGGGGTTATCCTTAGACTCACACAAAGTTAAAATTTTAGAGCATCACTATTTCCAACATTCAAATAATGACTGATAGTTTCCTTAATATTCTTAAGTGATTTCTCACTTTGACAGAGAGAATATTCATCTGAATTGTAAGTAGGTGAGACTGGCAGTATATCTGTGAAGAGAGCTGTGTGCTGAAAAGCGCTAGAAGTAACATTTCAGTCTGCATCTGAAAACCAGACATATGAGGCAAATGAAGGCACTAAAAAATGCATCCTCTAACACTGCACAAAAGATAGTAGACAAACAACATGAAGAAAGACAGAGAAAATATATAGCTGAAGAGAGAAGGCAGCTTTCAATTTTACTGCACACTTAGGCCCTGTTCAAAAACTCCCCTGCAACCGTTTGGAAAAATTCCTGCTCATTTTTGGATGCTCTTTTTTATGAGTTTTTTTTTTGAAAACAAATGGGATCTGTTGCTTTTGCAGTAAGAAGAATCTTAAACGAGGCCACAGAGTCATGATATGCCTTCAAGCAAGAGCTTGGTAGTGGATGCGGTTTATTCCTCAAGATACTGGGGAGCTGTGGGCTATTCTCTATCTACCAGGCTAATGTTTCTGGTGTACTTCTGCCCTTAATCACAGTATATCAGAGGGAATATTAATGTCTGAGCTGTAGTTTTCCTCATTTGAATAATGCAAAAAAGGTAAATACTTCTAACTACTGTCTAGAACACAGGGTAAAAATGTGATGTTCAGTCACTTGTTGAAGTATGACTTCAACTTGGGACAGCTTTTCTCTCAGTGGGAGCAGGCTGTCGCATAGCACAGGTGGCTTCAGGAGGCACCCACTTACTCACTAAAGACAGACAGCTGTGAAATTTGAAAGCCTGTGCCAATGGATTTAAAAATACACATGTGTTTAAATGATTTAAAATGAGAACTGTAGTACAATACTTGCATGGAAATAGCTCTAAAGACACTAAAAGACCTAATTGTGAATAATTCCCAGGATCAGGAAATTAAACCAGACTTTCACTTATGCAAAAGCATACTGAGCAATTTGGCTTCTGCTGGCTTCATAAAGCCCTTGAAACCTAAACCTCATGGATATAGTGAGCTTTGATCCACTGAACCTATGCTACCTAACTATGGTGTGCATTGTCAGTTCCTAAGAAAATAGAGGAAAGTTATAGACCGTTTATTAGAAAAAAGTTTCTTTTTTTCTTGGAACTACCCATCACTATTTTATCCTTGCTACAACTACTTCATGGTGTATTTCAGATCACTCTTTATTAAATAGTATTTTTCTTTTTTCCACTAGAGCCTTCAACCTTGTTCATTCCATGATTAGCTTCTATGGGATTTTGCTTCAAATAGTGTGTCTTGTCTGTAGTTAGTTCAATGATAAGGCAGGAGGCAGTAAGTGCACAAGTAAAAAAAAAATATCTTGGAAGTAAAAAAATATTGCTAAGCAGGGATCAGCTGGAGAGCTCTAGTACGACCAGGAAAAGCACTGCTGGAAAAAATCCAGGGAAGGAAAAACAGGGACTGGTGCCAGGTACTGTAAGTGCAAAGGCTCGGGATAGATGTGCA
>NW_010401650.1:108280-108559 GCF_000710305.1 Buceros rhinoceros silvestris
GGCCAGCCAGCAAAGTGGCAGTGCCATGGGTGCGGAAAGCAGCCACTTAAAGCTGTGATGTGGCAGAGGATCAGAGACTACTGGTGCTGCAGCTCTGCACAGGGAAGAAGCGACATCACATAACATTTGAGCTCTGTCTGATGGGCTTGAAGACTTGCCCAGGTTGTCAGTCAAAAAAAAGTTTAAAAAAGTGTTCTGCTGTTGGATGACACTACTCTCTTTAAAATCTGTAAACATTTTTGAGAGATAGCTCTACCTTCTCTCCCCTCCCTCCTCCCC
>NW_010401651.1:0-1399 GCF_000710305.1 Buceros rhinoceros silvestris
ACAGCACAGAAAGAACCGTGCCTTGACTCTATCACCCAAGGAGACCTCCCGGTGTTGTTTTTGCAACCGATCTTGCCTATGCCGCATTGGCCTTTTCAGCCATCAGCGTGCTTGCAGTAAGCATGGGTAAAGCTCTTCCCAAATCTTCGTCCGCGAAGCCAAGCCATGTCTCCACGAGAATGGTTCAGCATTCACCTTAAAGCTTCAACTTTGAACTTTTCTTTTACAAAGACAGAACACTTCAGTAAAGGAATATGACATTAATTAGAGTAAGAAAATAGTACAAATGGAACAAAACAGTATAAAAAAAAGAAGGTCAGGTTACAGATCAAACTGCTGTAAAAATAACATAAACAGTAATTTTAAATAATTACAATAAATGTTAATCAACTATCTCACTTTTATCCAAAGTTTAGGATATGCTATTGAGGAATTTTATGGATTTTGTTTCCTTTTGTTCATTTTAATACAAGCAATCAGAAGTAGCCAAGCGAAGTCACGTGTTAACCTTCCAAATCTTTGCTAAAAAATTAAAACATCTGGGCTTAGGAGTTCCTGTAATCTTTATAAGACAGAACTAAAACAGCAAACACACTTTGGAAAAAATATCCAAATTATTTTTGGACATTTGGAGTTTAACAGGTACTGTTGTGATTCTGAAAATAAATAAAGGAAGCTGCAGCTTTATAAATACATGCATATTTTATGCACACATACAGAAACAATTTCAGAAACTGGACCCAAATTTTAAGATAACCATTATTTGCTCATAATCAACATGATACAAGTAAAAATTCTCAGAAAAAAAGCATTTTGTATTATATGTTTTGTGTTTTATTTTCCACGTAACTGTCTAATATTTAGTTCACCAAAACAATTAGCAGAAGGATTCTGATAAAATCAGATATACTACAGTGTTTAAAAAAAAAAATTAAAGAACTCCCCAAAATGAAACCAATATAATCTGAAGAATGCTTGGTGAGCACATACCCAAAATGAAGCTCTTTTATGCCAACCTTATGAGCCTTTGTTCACCTGTTTCTGGTAGATAGAACTGTAGTGCTCAGTCTACAGTACACACTATCGTGCTGCAGATGCAAAAGCTTGCCCAAATCACACAACTAGAAGAAGTGATGAATTTGAAATAGTCCTGTTTGCCCTTCCTTTCATTGCTTTTGCTTCTGAATCATCATAGATAATCTTTTATTCTGTCCTTAATTTTCTGATGACACTCCATAACCAGGTTTATGAATCTTTGATTCATGCAGTCCTTCATCTTTTTAGTGTTGCTGGAGGAACCACCATTTTTTACTGGTTTTATAAACTAACAAATCATGCCTTGAAGTCATATGGATCTTTAATTATTATGTGATTGTCCCGGTTTGAGCTAAACTTCCTG
>NW_010401652.1:0-373 GCF_000710305.1 Buceros rhinoceros silvestris
TAATATTTTGTTTTAAAACAGCATTTTCTAATTAGATGTGAAATCATGACACTGCTGAAGTCTGTAAAAGCTTTTTTCACAGATTTTAGTGGAACCAGGATTTTACCTCAGAGAAGGTAAACCTCCTTTTCATCCTGACAGTATGGCTTTAATTAGATAAGCTTTAATGAGGTAGGTGAATTAACCTCAAGGGTAAGACTTAGCAGTTCTTAAAGGGTACATATTTAAATACTTGCAAAGAAAGAGCCATCCATCTATCCATAAAAGCTGAAGAAAACAATGGCCGTGCTCTTCCTATCTTAGGGAAGTATCTCAAGTTGCAAAGTCTATGCTTCCATCTGCTAAGGATTCAGAATACCAAGTAAGTAGGGAA
>NW_010401652.1:513-5292 GCF_000710305.1 Buceros rhinoceros silvestris
AAAGAAGGGATGGGGCATTTAATAACATCAGAATAAAAAAGGACTCTCCCTTTAGCACAGCAATAACTGACTGTCTTTCCTGGGAGCCATTCCATACCTGTGCTTCTGCTGTGGGGATAATGTATACATTACATTAGAATCACTAGATAAAATGGGAGAAAAGAATTAGGTTAGCAAAATACTCTAATTTCTGAGCTATATACAAAGACACAATCTAATTCCAAAGCAGGGAAAATTTAAGGCTATTTAGGAAAAAAAAAAGGAAAAAAAAGAAAGAAACCAAAACATAGAAGAACAAAACCAGGAACGGGGCCCATCATAAAGTAACAATTAATTCAGTGCTGGTTTCAGGTTATGGAGTTGACCATCAGCTGCCGAACATTGTGAGAAATGATCCCATTGAATGATCTAAAGGATACTTCCTTATTTTGACCTCAGAAAATAAAGTGCCCCTGAGCTCCTGGTCTTATTGGAAATGAATAATCCCAAATAAGAAACATAAGAGTTTAATTATATATGCTGGGGGATAAAGGCATAAAAATATCAAAATTAATTTGACTTTAAGAGCTACTCCAAGTAAGACAGAACAGGATAACAATTCAGTAAATACGGAGTATCTTTAATGATGACAAAGCATATGTCTTAGGAGTTGTAAAATTTTAATAACACTGTGGGGCTTCACTAATTTTGAAACCTGGTTACTTAAAAAAGATTTAATCTTTAACTGTGAAAAGCCTCTTGCAGTTTTGCAGGTCTTGAAGGCTTTACATAGTTTGATACTTGCTATGAAACTTGAGTTATAATCTCCTGTTAGCTGAGGTTATTTCCCTTCTGTCTAATTTTTCTTCAAACCAAGAGGTACAGTTTATTGCAATTCTTCCTCTAAGTATCTCACCAGGGGTGGCTATTAGTCACTTACATGAAGTGCCTCCACTTAAAGTGCCAATTTGCACAGCAGGACCATGCAGAGCAGTAGTAGCAAGACGGTGGATATTTAAAACAGTATTAAACACTGTAAGAAAATGAGTAGGAAAGCTGAGAAAAATAATGTAAAAGGTGGGGGAAAAGTATTGGCATTAGGGACGTGGATCTAAGAAAAAGTACTGAACTGAAAAGCTGTGAAAAGGGAGGGTTAGAAATTAAATTGGAAATATTGCTGATATGTTGCAAATCAGTGGAGTCTGAAAGGCAGACACCATGCTAGTGAAACTTTTGGTAGAGGAAAGTGTTTGAATTTTGAACTTTCAATGCCATCTAAACATTAATATCTTTGTGAGGGAGTGAGGATTGATTTTAAGAAAAATGATTCCTTGTGTCTTGGCTCTTCCCAGGAGAATGGGAAGACCAGGTTCAAACCTCTAGTCTCAACTGAGTGAAGAAATACACTTTGAGTTTAACCCAGCTCAATGCTCTACTTCTTACCTGAAGTGTAGTGGGAAGGGACCCCTAACAACCCCAGTCACTTCCAAATACGGTCTGAAAACGGTGTCCCTCAAATCACAGCCTGAAGGTCTTCCTGGCAGGCATATATGAACTCTAAAAAGTGACTGCTACCGTAACACATACTCTATTCAGTTATGGTTGTTTATAGATTACAAACCATCCATGAAGCAGGACTTCTTCCAGAGCCACTCCTTGCTACCACAGAATTCTTCCTTTTGAGGAGCTAATATAGTCATGTGGAATACAATCACACGTATCTTACAACGAATCATAGAATGGAAGGAGTTCAAAGGGGTCTCTGGACATCACCTAGTCCAGCCACCTTGGAGTTTGCCTAGGATTGTGTCCAGGCAGGTTCCTAATATCTCTAGAGAAGGAAACTCCACAGCCTCTCTGAGCAAACTGTTCCGGGGCTCTGTCACCCTCACAGTAAAATTTTTCCTCATGTTGACATGGAACTTCCTGTGTTCCAGGTTGTGGTCATTGCCCCTTGTCCTGTTGCTGGGCACCACTGAGAAGAGTCTGGCCCCGTCCTCCTGACACTCACCCTGTAGATACTTATAAGCATTGATAAGATCCTCTCTCAGTCTTCTCTTCTCCAGGCTAAACAGACCCACGTCTCTCATTCTTTCCTCGTCAGAGAGATGCTCCAGTCCTTTCAACATCTTCATAGCCCTCTGCTGGACTCTCTAGAGTAGTTCCTTTTCTCGAACTGGAAAGCCCAGAGTGGCCCACAGTTGTGGCCTCACTAGGGCAGAGTAGAGGGAGATAAGAACCTCCCTCTTTCCTTGACCTGCTGGCCACACTCTTCTTAATGCACTCCAGGATACCATTAGCCTTCTTGGTTACAAGGTCACATTGCTGGCTCAGTTAGCTTGTTACACACCAAGACTACCAGGTCCTTCTCTGCAGAGCTGCTTTTCAGCAGATCAACCCCTACTCTGTACTGGTGCATCAGGTTAGTCCTCCCCAGGTGCAGGAGGTCCTTACACTTGCCCTTGTTGAACTTCATTCAGTTCCTGTCTGCCCAACTCAAGCCTGTCCAGATCTCACTGAATGGCAGCACAGCCTTCTGCTGTATCAGCCACTCCTCCCAGTTTTGTATCATCAGCAAAGTTGCCGAGGGGACACTCTATCCGCTGTATCAGCCACTCCTCCCAGTTTTGTATCATCAGCAAAGTTGCCGAGGGTACACTCTATCCCTTCTTCCAGGTCATTAATGACTATATTGAACAAAACTGAACCCAGTACTGACTCCTCAGGAACATCACTAGCTACAGGCCTCCAGCTAGACTCTGTGCCACTGATCACAACTCTCTGAACTCTGTCCTTCAGCCAGTTCTCTATGTATCTCACTGTCCACTCATCTAACCCACAATTCCTAAGCTTCCCTATGAGGATGATGTGAGAGACACTGGCAAAAACTTTGCTGAAGTCAAGGTAGACAACATCCACTGTTCTCCCCTCATCTCCACAGCTAGTCGTGCCATCATAGAAGGCTATCAGATTGGTCAAGCACGATTTCCCTTTGGTGAATCCATGTTGACTACTCTTGATAACATTATTTTCCTCTGCATGCTTGGAGATGACATCCAGAATGAGCTGTTCCATCACCTTTCCAGGGATGAAGGTGAAGCTGACCTGCCTGTAGTTTTCTGGGTCCTCCTTCTTGCCCTTTTTGATGATCAGAGTGACAGTGGCTTTCCTCCAGTCCTCATGTACCTCTCCTGTTCTCCATGACCTTTCAAAGATGATGAATATGGCTTATCAACAACATCTGGCAGCTCCCTCGGTATTCTTGGGTGCATCCCATTGGGGACCATGGATTTGTGGGTATTCGACTTGCCTAAACGATCTCTAACATGATACTCCTCGACCAAGGGAAAGTGTCCCTTTCTCTAGACTTTCCCTTTTATGACCAGGGACTGGGATTCCTTAGGGCTGGCCTTAGCAGTAAAGAGGGAAGCAGAGGCAGCATTCAGTAGCTTCACCTTCTCTGTATCCTCTGTCATCAGGGCACCCACCTCATTCAACAGTTTGTCCACATTTTCCCTGGTCTTCCTTTTGCTACTGAGAATGCTAGATGCTCCCAAGGTATTCCTTCAGCAGTTTCTTTCTCCTCTCAGCTGTGTGGTCTCTTCATCTTTCTGCAGAGAAAAATCAAGAGAGATTTTGATAAATGAGGTAATCCATGTATTCATGAAAGGAAATGATAGAGGAAATGTTGATAAATCTAATGAGGTCAGCCTTGTTTTAAAACTTAGATAAAATGGGTAAAGGTAATTTTTTTTTAATTGTTCCATTCTCTACAGCCCCAATTCTTTTTTAAATCTGTTAACTTTTCTTGACATTTACTCTCATACCTAAGAGCCTTGCAACAACAGCAGGTGATAACAGAACTCATGTATTCTTACGCACATAGATTTCTTTGATCCTTCAAGCCTACTTTTTAAGGAAAAATAGTTTCTCGTTGTTTAACCTTATAGCCCAAGAGTGATTAAGTTTTCCATTATAATGTGTGCATTTATTAGACTACACTGTGTAGATGAGGTTTATATTTGTTCATACGTGGTAAGTACTTCTAGAAAAACTTTAACCACTGTAACATATGATGTTAAATAGGTCCATTAACAGAACAGCTGCACAAGATCTCAAGACCAAGAGACGTGTGAAATGTAAGCTGGGATTCATCTTCCTACACATGTTCAAGAAAACAAGACTTTTTTATATTTTTCAGAAAATGCTGCATGTAGCTGTCCCAGCCAATATATCTAGGAAAGAAGCTCTATCAGAGCCTGTGAACTGGCAGCTCCTGCTTCTGCCAGAGAGAATCTTATGTCCGGTAAGCTGAAAAATCTCTACTTGCCAGAAACAAAGACAAAACATTGGGGTTCCGTTTCTCAGAACAAATGAGCTCCTTTGCCCTGCAAAAAGAGCACAGAAATGGTACTTATGCTTATGTGGTCTTTTAAAGGCAATAAATGGGGTAATAAAATGGTTCTTTGCTGAGTTCAGCTCTAGATCTTTGACTTGAAATAAAACAAACATTTGGGAGTGGACTGCTTCCAAAAACAAGAAGCATGGGATCTGACTGTGTGTAAATGAGGGCCACAGCAGCAGATTTCATAACAAGAGAAGCTAATACTCTGCTATCCACACTCCCATCAAGGTGCTGTTTACTTGCAGTACACAATCTCTCTGATGCCCTATTCTGCTAAGCACTGTTACACGTAAGAAAAGTGGTCCCTCACCCCAAGGATTGACAGCCTACAAAAGCTGCAAATAGATATCAGATGAGGAGCAGAACATGAGGGACAATGCATAAATAGCATACCC
>NW_010401652.1:5393-31983 GCF_000710305.1 Buceros rhinoceros silvestris
CCCCCCCCCCGTGATAAAGACCTGGCAGCTGTTTAGTTGGTCTTCTGAGCACTATTTATTCCTCGGTATGGGGAGGAGCTATTTTGCAGGGTGCTTTTTCCAATGTGCAGTGGTGCCTAGGATGAAAGATCGAGGTAGAAAGTGTTACTAACAAAAGAAATGAAGCAGAGGTAGGCACAATAGCCATCAGCCTTACAGTGAACATGCTGAAGTGCAAAGAGTCGAGAATATCAAACGAGAACATTAAATGCTTTTACACAGAGGTTTTGAGTGAAGTATGTTTGCAGTAGCAAATTCTCATAGCTGAAGAATTTGAATAGGATACCAGGTGGGTCATGGCCATAATCACATATTCCATAACAGAAGTGCTATCATTTTTCTTTCATAGCTCAAGTATATTTGAATAGAAAAAGATTTGAATAGTGAAATCTAACAAAGCAGACAAGAAGACAGAGATTTCAGAGAGGTTTTTATCTTCTTCCATTGACATAGTAGCTCATTACATCTCAGTTTGGAGATGTGAAAACTCAAGAAACAATGAAATAATGTGGGAAATAGTCTATAAAGGGATGGATAAGGAATAACATCCTAGGACAGATATTTTCCTCACTAAAAATGAGACATCAGGAAGCAGATTAAGTAACAAGACATTGATTTATTTGAACAGGATATGCTTATGGAGAAGTAGCACCGCTTTTTGTACCTGTCTCCCTTCTCTAGAGAAGAAAGAAACACAATGCTGAAAGCAATTGCTCTGATCTCTACTTAGTTTGCTACTAAGTTAAGCTAAATCGACAGAAGCTAGGTTTAAGACAGGGAAAGTAAGTTGGATACTGGAAGAGAAATGGCTATTTTTTAAACAAAATCTCCAACAAAGAGTACTATTGAGAAAAACACCTCTTACTTTAGCTTTGTGGATAGTGCTTTGTTGATAGTATACTACCTAAAGTTGCCTCTGAGGTTGAAATCAGGGGGTCCTATCTGCTGTCTGAATGACCCAACCACAGAGAAAGTGGACAGGTAACAGAAAAAGGCTCTATTTAATGTTCCTGAGTAAGCAGATTATAAGGGAGAAAATAAAAACCCCTGCAAACCATCTTTACATCTGTTTGAATATATATTTCCTTCCTATGTGCATGGATAATTGGAATTGTATACCCTGCTGAAGTGTCAATAAGATCAAAGGTGAAGAGAACAAGACAGTACTGATCCTGCAAGAAAGCAAGAGCCAGAGCAGAAATACGAAGGGAAAACTTTGCCAGAAGCAAGAAAGAAAGTGAACTGAGAAGTGTGCTTTACTTTTATTATTGTTCGAGGAATAGTAACGTAAGTTAATGTACTAACGTAGTACTTACTAAGCTAAAAGCTTTCAGTAAGTCGGTTTCCCTGGTAGTTTCCAGTATTCAAACACTTGTTCCTCAGCAACTCTGAAATAACTTGTCTCTTTTCACTAAGGGATGAATTACCATGTACTTAGTGAACGGCTCGTAAGCAACAGAAAGCATCTGAGCTTCATCTACACTTAATTAATAGTATCTTGTAGTAACTTGTTCTCCAGCTTGTTCCTAAGCAGAGGCTGAGGTAAGATGTAGGGGATCTGGTTGGGTAGGAAAGTTACCCTTTTCAGTGTTTTGGGTTTGACTTTAAAGATGCCTGCCTTCTCTGCAGTTGGTGCTGGTTGGTTTCAGAACATTACACTTCAAATCTGTCAAGGGGCAACAATTTTAACCAAGGAATGAGATCCCTTGTCAAATAAATGAATTAGTGCATCTGGTACTTGAAGATACTACATGGCTCAAATGAAGATGAGAAAATAAAACTGCTCTAGTCAAAACAGGTCTCTAATGGTCTTTGGTCATCTCAGTCATAGGTTTGCTGATCATGTCAGGGGAAGATTTATTCATAGTGTTACCAATTTTCCCATTCATTACATGTGGACTAGGATTTGACCAACCAAATCATGTGTGTTTGTAAATAATTATATGCTTCAGTACCTTAGGGTTGCTGTAACTATGAATAATTGCTTCATGCTTTCATGGCAGGGATTCAGTTACCTTTAAGCAAGTGGTAAAGATGACATAAAGTAAATCACTTCATTTTCACAGAAAAATGTGCAGGCAGACCAAACACTATTGCACCTAGTAAAGTACTTCTTTCTGAGCATCGTGTTTTGCCACTCAAGGCTAGTCTCGGTGAATAACAGACTGGAAGGCAAGTGCTGCAATCCACGACACAGCAGAAGTCTACGACAAGCACCTCTGCTCCCTACAGTGTGCAGGACTGCCTAGAAAAGGGTAACAACAGACCAGAGAGATGACTTCAAAGCCCACAAAGATGTTCTGTATGCAGCTGTTTTAACCACTGAAGGCAAATCTATGGCTGAAGTCTTTCTTTTAGGCCCTACACCTCCACCTGATATAATCAAAGACATAAACCCACATCCTATAGTGGATTATGCACCTTCCTGGAACATTATTTTAGAAAAAGATAAACCATCCCACAGGGCACGCTTTCTCCCACCATTCCCTAGAGAAGGAAAACCAGCAATTAATACAGCTTAAATGAGAAATATTTGTACAACAGAAGTTTGGGGACAGGAGTCCTATATAAAGTACTCTTTTACCATTGAGAAATAAGACATTTTCTCAACAGGTTAATTGCATTAATAGTTATTGTTAAAGGCACACAGCCATTGAAATCACTAACTGCTTTAGACATTTTCTAATTCTTGAATTTAAAAACAGTATCCACCTTCTGTAGACTGTGAATTTATTTATTTCATTTAACTGACTCCTACAAAGTCAAAGTTTTTGCATCATATTTATAATTAATTACAAATTATCTAGCAAGTATCTCCAAATAAGCACTATTACCAGAATCACTGCTAGATGGGACTAAAATCCTCAGTAATGAAAATCTTTTCCAAGATTTAGAATTTTTTGTTAGAATTTACAAACTCTGATGACGATTTTAAATTACCTATATACTGAGTACCTGCTACTCCGATTCTCAGAAAGATTTTCTTCCATGCTAAGAATTTGCAAATTGTGATCCCTGCAGCATAGTCTGATGTCTAGGGGTGTGTTTTGAACTCTTTGAGAGGAAACCAGCCCACTGTCTCCAGCTTCCCACCCACCTCAATTATGTTTCAAACACTTTCACCTGTCACTCTTAAAACAGCTTAAAGTAAGACTTGTAGAAGGACAAAATTACCTTAATCTCTCAAAAATAGGAGTTTTCCATTGCAGAACTTCAAGATTGGGGTTTTTTTCCCAGTGCAAGCTTTAGGCCTCACTAAGTGCCTGCATTCTGTGAATGATATACAGGGTGATTTAGGGTAGGTTTTCCCTTGTAGCTACAAGGCAGTTCAAGCAACAAAACTAAAGGCATTGTCAGCATGGTGACTTGGCCTGAATACAACACCCGCTGTAAACACCATATGGTATGGCTACACTGCTGTAGGGTAGCCTGAGATAGTACCTGCCTTAGATCTTGCACAGACACACCTTTGTATACGGAGGACCTTGAATATTTCTAAAATTGTGTTGCTTTTCATTTTGTAGGCACTGTATGTGGGCAATGAGTTACTGGAACAACTAGAGGACTACATAAGCTAGTCAATAGAAAACGTAGAAAAAAAAATTGAGATAAAATGTGGCCATTGCTATGACTTCAGTGTCTTTCTCTGAAAAAAAAAAAAAGTACTTTATTTCCAATCTGTATTCATTTTCTTAATCTTCCTCTTAGCAAAATGCCCGAATATTTTTTTCTTAGAAAGCATAAAAAATAAGAACATAATCTTTCTCTTAACCCATAGCACAGCACACCCAACATTTAGGAGCTCCAGATTTAAATCTTTGTTGACAGCAGAAAGTAGATGTGGATATTCCAGATTAAGTGTGATACCAGCTACATTATAGGCTCACCTTATTTTAATTATTAAAGATGCATTTCTAAGAGATAAAACCAACAGGTCATTTAAGATTGTATGTGATCGTGATAAAATTATGTTTATTATGTGCAAAAATATGGTTTGTGAGTCAATATATGTGTTCTCAAGACTTCAGAAATGCAAATTTTACAAAGCTGGAAATGTGAGCAAAAGAGAGTAGGAGGAAAAAATTAAATGACAAAGATAATACCAAATAGCATAAATAATGCTTCACTGCATATATAATATATGTAATTATTTAATAAAGAAAAAAAGCATTCTAATAATTAAGAATTGAGAAGATGATATCAGTACAAGTATTTCTAAGAAGTAAACATAAAAATAAATTTGATAACACAGAATTTAAGATATGTGCATGAGTGATACAAAAGTAAAAAAGTTCTCATGAAAATTTACTGAGAAGGGATATGGCCCATAAGAGGGAATGTTTTGCCTATCCAATGGACAAGAGCAGTGTGAATCATCACGAGATCGAATACATTCTATAGTACAGGAAGAAAGGGAGTTAAAGATATATCAGGAATCGCTTGCAACTCTCAAAAATGATATACATATCAAAACATTATATGTAGATGCATCAGTGCAAAGCTCAGATACAGTCTTCATCACTGCAATCAGGGTCATAATTTCAGTGTGGCCAGCCTAAGGAGATATATCTGAATATAAGAGAACCATATGGTCTAATAAAATCACCAAAGCTGCCTGTTTTGAAAACACTCCTTTCAGGCAAACCAATGCTGCTGAATATCCAGCTCAGACACCACTGGACTAAAATGAGACAGATTCCTATAGGGCTCCAGGGATGTTCAGCTGAATCTTCAGTTCCTAATCTCACATAATTTACGCTGAAACTTCTCTTGGAACTATCATTACTTCTTGTAGAGCAGGATTGTCCCTGAGCAGTCATCAGAAGAAGGGCAATACCAACTTCCCTTACATATAAGATTGTTTCCTTACGCTCAGAATGAGGTTTAATGAGTTTCTCTGAAGAACACGCTTTTCCATGAATGGGCTGGTCCATCAGTATGGTTTGTTTATTACAGGTGTGGTGACAGACCGCTTTTTTATACCTTCCACAGGTGTATGTGTGTCTTCCTGGTACACCATGGAACAGTATTTATCTTTCTCCCTTCTCAGCATGGCTTGGATTCATAATTGAGCCCTTAATTTCTTTTCTCAAAGAACTAAAATCTGCCTGTTAAACTGCCAGGTGCAATGTGAAGTTAATGACTGAGCAGTGCATAATTCTGTGGTATTAATAGCTATTTCTAAGCATGTATGTACTTGTCCTATTCATTAATTCCTTTCTGACTGCTACATTATTCTTTCTCAACCAGTATTTTTTCTTCTATCTATTGAGAAGCTCTTTGTGTCCCTCTTCATTTTTCTGTTCTCTATAATTAGTTTTAAATCACATTTGCTTAGAGAATTTTCAGCCTTCTACACTGGATGAAATTTAATGGCTTTGAGTTGGATATCCCTTTTCATATTTGATAAAAATTTTTAAAAGCCTTGCTAATCACTTCTCATACAAGTCAGAAACTGTAAAATTGTATGTTCAGACTTAATCTTTAGTTAGTTCCTGACGTTTTTAATGCACACTGTTTCATCAGTAAGGTGGTAACTTCTGAGCACTCAAAGTTGCTAAAGAAGCTCTTAGGTGTTAGAAATTGTAAATGAGGACATTTTATACACTTGTTAAACATTTTTTTTTTTTTTAAGAGAGAAAATCCAAATTTCTTTTTTTCTTTCTTCATGATTAATCAGGACAATATAGTGCCTCACTGACCTTCAGGACTCCCGTTCTTGGCAGGCCCCGGCTGCCCCGTGCCCGGGTCTGTGATGTCCGGAGGTAGAGCAGCGACTCTTTCACGGGCACCCCCTTGCTGTGGGGAAGGAGCTTGCGTGCCCTTGTGAGGTTGAGAGCTGTGCTGGTGGTGGCATGTGCCTCCGGTGGGGTCTCCCAAGCCAGACAGGTCTCAACTGAAGGGTCAGACAAAGTGTGTCCACGGGCAGGATGGGCTCACTAGCCTTCGGGCAGCCATCCTAGGAGAAGGAAAACTCTGACTCCAAACCCGGGCAGATGGAGCTTGTTTAGCCCTGTAAGGCATCCATCATCTAAGAGAAGGATACTCTAACCAAACCTACGACCTGAGGACTTCACTGTCACCGTCCAAGCTCGCTAGGCGCTGGCAGATGAACCTCAGGTGTAAAGGGTGGAGCCAGTTCTGCGCAAGCTGAACCTCACCTAAAAAATCCACCGCGCAGGCCCGAAGGGTGCACTCATCGCTTGCAGTGAGCGTGGGAAAAGCCCTTCCCAGATCTTCGTTCGCGAAGCCAGGCCATGATGATGATGATGATGATGGGTGCCTCATTTGTGTTCTGAAGTCAGGCTCCAATGCCATTTTCCGCTTTCACAGACTTTCTTTCTGAGAAATGAGAGGCTTGCACCACTGTAAAAAGCTGACAAGACATTAAAATGAATAGTTTTTCAGTCCTGTTTGCACAGGTCAAATTGCTCTGAACATGGTCTCAATGACCACCTCTATTCTGCTCTGTGGGGGAGGATTATCTATACTGGAGTACCCTTTCTGCATTCCTAGTCTTGACCTTGAAGACATCTCCCAGGGTCCCCAAGTCCATTCAACTCTAAACAAGATTTGTCCGCTTTCCAAACTCCCACTTCCCTGTAATTATTCCTTCTAGCACTGTGTGCCACACCCCATCTGTCTGCACCATGTATCACCTGTTGAAGGTCCATTTGCTGTGTCTCCTAGATCTGTAGGTGTGGCATAGATCAGCTGCTAGTAACCAAGATATAATGGAAGGATCGAGTAAGCTTTGCCCATGAGGCATATATAGACATCTTCAGAGGGTGGCTGCACAGAGTAGCACTTTGGAGGATATATTTATTCGGCAAAGTTATCTCCTGGGCTCTCTCTTTCATATCAGTCAGTGTAACCCATCACAAATTCAGTGCTGTGCCTGGAGTGCACCAATCCCTTCTGCTGCAGCGTCTGTGCAGACAGATGCATACCATGCTCTGATGTGCCTATATCACATCATCCATAGGGTCAGCCACTTGAATGCCTACATGGACCAGACTGCATGTCTTTTCTTTCACCATATCTAAAGTCCTGGAATGCAGAGTCTGGAATCCCAGAAGAGAAAGCAATTTGAGTAGCCCATGGCTCTTCTGGATGAAGATATCATATGAAGCACATAACCTATGAATACACCTGAACACATCTGATGGGCTCTGAAAGCAACACTCTGAAAGCTTAGCTTCAGGGATTGGGTCTTCTCCTCTTATGCCTTAGTTTGGATTGTAAAATTATAATTTATTTCAGTTAAATAACTTCTGATTCCATGGCAGCTGTGCTTTAAATCAATCCTGTAGAATTCAGTCTTGTAATTATTTATTTCTGGACTAATGTACTTCTTGAACACCCACATCTCTTTCAGAATTCTGAGATGGGCTGACTGCCAGCAAACATTGGGTGAGCCCTCAAACATCATAACAAATCAAGAACAGGGTTTGTTTTTATCAATAATAAAAGTCGTTACATTTATGACAGTAAGCTACCAGTTTGCATCTATTAATGATGGTGGCTAAACTTGTAGAAAACACCTGTCCTGCTTGTGAGAACGGACTCTACGTGCCACTGTGACCATGTTCAGTGTCACTGAAGTGCATAGCACTGCATCTGTTTACTGGCAGCTCTCCAGCAGAGCAGATGTGCTGCTCTTCAGGCTGCTGGTTAAGGGAATACTGTTGTAGATACCTTTGGTCCATTAGATAGATAGGATATGAAAGTCTCCAACAGTGAGATAGTAGGACCCCTGGCAGTGAGGTACAAGGAAGAGTTTGTGACTACATGGTTTTGTAAGGTCCAGAATTAAGATGTATAGAGGTTGGAGGGCGGGATAGGCATATTGACTAACAGACCACATAATTCAGTGTTTTTCCATTCCTGAATGACATGTTTTCTGCATTTCGCTAAAATAAATGCACACAAAACACACATAGATTTCTGACAGAAAACATACGATGTAGGAAGAAGAAAAAAAACCTGAATGATTCTGCATGGTAATTAATAATGAAGGCCTTGCAGAGAAGCTTAATGAGAATGAAACCCATGAATGAAAGGTAGGTTCATTTACGTTTGACGTAGATTGTGAAGAGGCCATTTCATTCTAGAACGACATCTACCCACTACACTTACACAAATTGTACAAGAAATTTCACAAAGCCAAGTTCATCTGTGGCATAGATCTATTGATTACACTGTAGTTTTTGTCATTGTTATTTCCTGGATTAACTGCCGATATTGGAGCCAACCCTTCCCACGAAGATCCTCTGAGTACGTGCTCTTTGATCAGCGGCTCCAGGGGAGCTCAGCTACAGAGCCACCTACTCTAAACCAAAGGAATGCAAATAGCGCAATCGTACTTTTTAAAGGATTGCCTGGACCTGCCTCACACATTGAATAGTGCTTCGTACATGTAGTGAGGATACTACATAAAAACCAGTCACTCGATTTTAGATATACAAATGAACGTTCACAGAAATGTGATCATGTTTCTGGTCTTCTATGAATTGGGTGTAGGGTTTTTTTCAGAATTTTATCTAGATGAACTCTCTAGGCAAAGCTCTAAACACTGGACTCTAAATCAGACACAGATGAAGAGCATCATCTCCTGATGAGGACAGACTGCAATCCTCTCTAAAGCCGTACACATCAATTAAGCTGCGATTAGCTAGTAGCAACAGTAAACTAATTAATGCTACTTGAAAGATAAGATGGATATCACTCTCTCCTTCAGGTACACTATTTCAAGACTACTCTTGCAACCAAATGCCCCAGTGATCTGGATAATCAAAGGATGCGTGTGTTCTTACTATTAAAACAGTGGCTGTTACAAATACTTTGCTGATTTTATTATGTCAAATTCCATTTATCACAGCTTACAAGTAGTGTATTTATATGCAAGTAAGGAACATACACATATATTTCTCTGTGTAGTCAGCTCTACAATAATATTACTCTTACAGCTTGCTTAGCTTGATGAAACCAAGTATTTAAACCACATCCTAAATGTACTTTCCCTGTCTTTTATCTCTTCAATAAATATGAAGACAAGCAAGAAAATTGTGTCAGTTTAAACAAGGGACAGATTATGCCTTTTCTTCAACATCTTTATTGTGACTGTCATTGGTAGACACCAAAAGCCAGCATTCTTCAGATGACCTATGTTAAATGAACTAATCATGTCATTCAGTTTAAGAAAGAGTTTTTAATGAAAGACTGTTTCTACAGAGCTCAGCATTTTCTAAATCATTGATATTTTCAAGTGGAAGCCCACAGAAAGTGTACACTGAGAAACAACATTGTACACCAAACGTAGCCATGAAGTTTGTGTAAGTCCAGTCAAGTTACCACCTTATCTTTGGATAGAAACACAGGAACTGTGAGAATGATCAGGTGTGGCAGTGTGCTCCCCCTCTCTCTCTAAACACCACCCCACACCTGCCAACCCCCCAACCTGACCTTTATTTCCTATAACTCTGCTTAAGTGACAAATGGGTGCATCTGGTCAAAGTGAATTCAGGGGAGGCAGATAGACACAACAGACAAAGGCTGACTTGAGCAATGTATCCACCTAACCACAGTGCTCGTCAATGTCTGACTCAAGACAAATTTGGAAGAAACTAGCATCTGTAGTCAGTATACAAATACAACGAGTCAGTTATCTTACTCCACAAATGGTGGACAGCCCCAGGGCCCACTGAGCTCTCCTGCAAGGCAGTGGCCTGCACAGCTGGGTTCCCCCTTGAGTAGAGACACCTCTCAAGGTTACTTCTGAGGTTGAGAAAGTCATTACCACAACAGATTCTCAGTAAGTGATTAACAGCATGCTAAACTTTGAAATTCCAATTAAGTGATATAAAGGACTCATTGCACGTATGTAATCTTTTAGGTATAAACCATTGACAAAGTCTGGGGCTAGTACTGGATCCAGTCACAGCTAGACTCCTCTCTGAGAAGGAGTTCAGAATGCAAAGGGGTTCTTTCTGAATCTTGTGACTCTATGTAAGGGTCTGCCTGACAGTTTTGTCTCACCCTGTCCTCTATGCAGTAAATTATCAGCTCTACCTTGTCATTGAGTCTTGTTAAACCACTGCCACTTTATTATCAATCTGTGTTAAATCACTGTTTTGTATCAATAAACATATTGCTAATTCTGTCTTACGAGTGAGGTGTGTCACTCCATCTGCTACATCAGAGCAGTCTATATTTGGGATCTTATGTGCAGAAAATCTTTATTTGGAAGACACGAAAGCCAGGGAACTCTTCTGAGTGCTTAATAAAAACAATAATGTTTACCTTCTCGGTGTCTTAAAGGTCACATTATACTAGTGAGGTGAGAAATAGAATCAGGAGAGAGATGAAATAAAAGCATTAAAATAGTCTGTGCTCTGTGACTAACTTCAGTAAGAAGCTGAGATCCTTCTGTGAAAATAAAGCCATCTGTGTGAGACTGTCATTACAAATACTGAATCTGAAAGTAACCTGGAAATTCCAGGCTATTTACTGAGTATCCAAACTGCTAGCGAAGCAACATATTTCTCCTGTTAAAGGAAACAATATCCACCTTTTTTTTTTTAAGAAAATGAAGATTCTTACAAATCTTCATGAAAGCAATATAAAAAATTTGCCAACAAACTAACACTTAAACAGCTAAATTATTTGTAATGTAGACAAGGGCAAGAGAAGTTACATCAGATAAGAAAGAATCTCATTAACCTGTGGGGTGGTGTAGGAATATATATTTGTGATATATTGGACCACCAAAGAAAATCTTAACTCTATTTCATTGAGCAAGGAGCCTTTCAATAGCAATCAATTAAAGAAGTTTGGACAACTCCACCTGGATGTTCCAGCAAAGCCATACAAGTCCCAAGGGTGCAGAAGACCACTGTTGGAATGGTGCAACTTGAGTGTAGAAGACTTCGAGAAATTGGCAAATTAGCAGTTTGATAATAGCAAGAAACTACACTATTCCATTGAGCTAGTAAAAGTTACACCAAACACATCTGGCATTGTGGGAAGAAGATACTCAACAGCCTCAAATAATCAGCGTTTTTAGCATGTCGCATGAACAAACAAAGGGAGATCAAACAGGCTGTGAATGATGGGTGGAAAACTGCTGGTAGAAAGAAAAGATTAATCCTGACGTAAAGCATTTCATGGTTAACCCTTAAAATGTATCTTTGGTATATTTAAGCTATATTATAGCCACATCAGTAAGGAATATGCTTTTTTGGAGTGAACATTTCTTTGGTATTGTCTATATTACTACTTTGGATCTCACAACCACAATGATTTTTGGTGCTGCCAACTAGTAATTAATGAAAGTGGTTGAATGCCTCATATTTCAACTTGGAACTTTCAGTATTGTATGGCTCCTGAAAAGGCAATTTTATTAACTCACTTCTATTTTTAATTGGTTAAAAATAAAGTTTAATTTTTGTGTAGCAAAATAATGTAGACAGAGTGATATTCATTTCAGAACATTCAGAGTCTGTCGAGAAGTTCTCAAGACTCTTGAATCTCTGATGAATATCAAAATTTTCACAACAAAATGCTTTCAATGCAGCCTTCAAGCTGTTCAGAACTTTTAAGGCAGTTGGATTTATATTCAAAACAATTTTTTTAAAACCAATTAAACTCCCATTTGAGATTATGTACTATCTAGTAAAACTGATGGACAATACCTTTCTTAATCATACCATGGGACTTTCAAATACATAGGGAGCTATTTGCTAGTGCTAGACAAAATGCAGGCATCAACAAAAATAGTTTTTACAAGAAAGGTACATCCCTGATTAAACACTCCAATTCCAGTTTGCTTTTTATTCAATAACCTACTGATTGTTAATCTAGTTACACATTTTTTTTCAGATTTATATAGCACTTAAAGATTTCCCAATGAATTTAATGAATTTATTGTAGAACAGGTCTAGGTCCACCTACACCTTTAGTATGCTAAATGATTCCATAAGCAAGAAATTACCACCCAAATAGCATTTGATGACACTTGAAACAGATAAACTGTGTTTGCTGACTGTTTTTACATTTTCCTGAATATAACAGGGTGTTGCAAGCTTTTCCAGCTTATGGTAAACTTTATTTTTACGTGCATTACCGTATATGAGGTGAAGAGTCCTTAACCCCATCCACATCTTCTATCTTAATGTACTAGATCAGACTGTTTCATTCTTTGTTAAGGTCAGTTTCACCTAACCGGGAAAACGTAAACAGCTTTTTGTTGGCAGTGGGTAACATCTTTTTTCCAATCTTCATGAATAAAAGTTTTAGGAAAGAATTTGATTCTACTCCTTCTAAAAATACAGTTTTGTAATATTAACTCCAGACTCAGATCATGAAACCAGATGCTGCAAACCTTAGTAATGTTGCCTTAAAATTAATAAGACACTGAAAACTGAAAAAGTTGTTTGATTTCAAGCAAGTAGAAACTGCCATGCAAAACTGAAGGATTAGAGTAATAAATTTTCTTGAATTTGAGTAAGAAAAACAATTTGAAACAGTTTGGGATATGAAATTAAATTTGAAATGATAGGTTGACAGAAAAATATATCAAATTCCTCAAAACCTGTCCTCTATATTGATTAGTTGGTCATCTTTATTGCTGCAGATTGCTTATCAACTGGAGTCAGTAATCATATTCTGAATACAAATTTAAAAATATTATATGTACATATTGCAACACTCCAAACTCGCTATATAATGATTTTTAATTCCAGCACTGCATCATTTATAAAATTACTATGATCAGATCCAGTTTAAGCTCCTCTATGTAACCACACATTAGTTTCTTAGCCCAGGTGTCTTGCATTTGAAATTAGTAATTAAATTTTAAAATAATTAAACTTTATTAATTAGTAGCACTGCCTTTACACCATCCCATGCTCCCCAGAATACTTCACTGTCATTGGGACTAATATGTAAAAGATGGTATGTGGATTTCAGATCAAAAGTAGTTCAGAGGCATCAGCGCACACAGCTGCTCTCATGCTTTCGTGATATGCTTTTAATTCACATATTATTCCTGGTAATTGCTTGTCAAAACCTGGGTATGATTGCAAATTGAATTTTCTGAGAAGGTGTCCCTTTGCTCTGAGGAACTGTTCAGTTTTTCAAGCTATTTGGTGTTTCATTGAAAAAAGAACATACAAAGTTTTGAGGTGACTATTTAAAAATAATTAAATAATTTTTGAGGAATCATTTGATGTTGAATCGTATTGAAAAGATATCAGACATCAACAGATATTTCAGTTTAGTGTTATCTGGAGCATATCTGGTTTAAAAAGAAGTATGCTATGCTGCTTTCAGCATGTTCTTTCAATGTTAAATCCAAACTACTGAGGTTTGGCACAAAATTCCACTAAATTTGAGTCAACAATGATGAACATTTTCAGAATAGAACCTTGACCCAATTTGGCCCAACAATCTTCATTTCATGGCAGAAACAATTCTCTGTGTTTTTACTATTCAGTTTACGCAAAAATCAATGCTGTAGATAGATAGACGATATAGAATGATTTATATGGCAGATGATGCATGATTTCACATTGCATTACAGAATAACAGATTTTCTAAGACCTTTAAAATTACATATGGCCACTGAGGATAAAAATCACCTTAAAGAACATCTCCTACTATGCTTTCTGATGAACTTCCTTCCCAACATTTCTTTTCCTTAAGAAGATGGTATATCTCCATTATTATTTTAGTGTCTCAGCTTTTTCTGCAAGTACCTGTGCATAACATATTTTTCCAGCATTATAGCTACATCTCACTACAGAATTGAAGCCTAAGCATCTCTGCCCAAAGATGCCTTTTCTGGGTCAGCACCTAAGGAAAGTGTAAAGGTCAAGATGAAAGAGATTAATGAGGAATCAGTACTCCACAGGAACTGAAGGAAGCTAGACTTAATTGGGACCTAAATTAGCCACCCTTGTATCTTTTAGCCTACCTTTAAACTGGAAAAGGTTAAGAGGAACAGCAGATCAGGAAAGCAGTTGACCACAAAACTAATGAAAAGACACAGGTGTCCAGATGATCAAATGATACAGGACAGTACTTAGCAGGTTCAAACAGTGTGGATTTAATTAGTGATAACAGGCAGGAGGAGAAACCAGTGCTTTCCTGATCATTGAGTTTGGATTGGTTTACACAGTACATAATGTTTTTTAGAAAAATAGCCAGAAATCTTGGATACGAGCACTATCAAGGCTGCACAGATAAAGCTTTTTGCAATGCTGTGAAGCTCTGCAATTCAAGGCTCATCTTGTAAGCACCCCAAAATGAGTCAATAGAGCACCAGGCCTGTGGCGACTAAAAGTGAGATTTAACTCAGCTGACTTTATCTGTGCTTAGGTGTTGGCCCTAAAGCTAGGAGAAGAGCAATGAACACAAGACAATGGGAAAACCCTACAAAGTCATGCAAAGATAGATATTGTGCTCTAATTAATGTGTTGCATATCTCACACCTTGGATTTGAGCAAGAGGTATCTGCCGGATCCCCTTAGGTCACAATGCAGAAGCAAAGAGAGGATCTAGGACAGGTATAGGACTTTTACTGATTCAACTTCTTACATTTTCTACTAATTAATACAGGAAACATTTTCCAGAGACTGATCAAATGAATGTAGACTTCTGCCTTCATTCAATATTTCTATTTTAAGAAACATCTCGGAAGACCACAGGGCATGGAAATTTCCTCACAGAAACATTGAGAGAGAGTGAGTCTGCTTGTTAAAGTATCTAAATACCAACAAGCATCAGGTGAAACAGTTCACTTAAGAGTATGACTGGATAGGAAGGACCAGGGAACACAACGTGCTCTCCAACAGGTGGTGCCACTATTAACTGGCCAGTGTCTAGGGCTAACACTTCATTAAGAGGATTAACATGCTATTAACCCAGGTTTCAGCCACACTGTAACTGTCATTATAAAAATGGGGACTTCTGCATTAAAAAAACAAACAAACAAAAACCCCAAACTAAGCAGCTAGGAAATAACTATGATGAACAAATTGAACAGGTAAAAGAAATTAATTCAATTTTGACAGCATATTCAAATTTTGCATTAATTCATCAAACAGCAAGTTTAGAAAGGATTATTCAAACAAGGAAATAAAGAAAAAAAAGAAACAAAAAAGAAAGAGAAAGAAGAAGATTTTGCATTCTTTTTCTTTTAGTAAAAAATGTACTTTTGAGAGCAGCAGGTTTTGTCACATAACAGGGACATGATGCAATTTTCGGAATTGAGCAATAGAAGTTTTGCCTGTTTAGCTGTATTCTCTACTGAAATGTTTAGAGAAAAAGAAAATCAATAATTCAAATTTGTTAAGCTAGAGCTTACAAGGTGAAGAATATGCCATCAATGCCTTGGATGGCAGAAAGACGTAGTGTCAACAGCTTACAGTCAAGCAGGCTTGCAAGCAAATCAGGGCCTCATGGAATATGCACTATGCAACTAAACTGCTGTATGGTGTCAGAAGGAACATATGAGAGCCTTAATGCCTCCAAATCACAAATTAAGGGAAGTGAGGCACTTTAGCTGGCAGTAAAGTTCTCGTTTTATTACACTGCATGGGATCTCTCTAGAAAAGGAAGCATCTTGTATCATGAAAGCATTAAAATTAAATGTAGTATATATTTTTTGTAATATTTTAATTCCCAGTTACAGAAAGCCTCGAACAAGTCAGTAGATTAAGACAAATTGTCTGGAAATAGGGCAGTCAGATGAATTTCAAGTGCATCAGTTTTCCCTATGAGGAAGAGGATCTTGATGTAAGAAAATTTATCACAGATGATGTGTGAGTATTTCTGTTCAGCTGGACACTATATTTCATTAGATTTTTTTTTTACAGAATTGTAAATGCAAACTACTAAAACTGCAGGTATTGCTATTTTAATCTAGAAAGGAATAAAGGATTTCTGGAAAGAAAACTAATGTCTTAAACATTAATTAGTATAATAATGGTATTCTAATACCTCTCACCAATAGTCACAATTAACAAGAACTAATTCAGCCCTGAGAAGCTACTTTTAAGAAACATCCTAAATGACAGGTTGCAGAGATTTTGTTCAGACATGGAAATATACAGTGGGGGGGGGTGTGAGTATTTTTAAATATATTTTTCCTACTTTACAGTCAAGAATTTAAGCTTGTTAACCTGTGTTAACATGTTGAATTTTAATTCTGACTTCTCTAGTTTGTGATAGTCTCAATCAGCTCTGACAACCACCAAGCATGCCTTTCTGAAAGCAATGATTATCAGTAAGATGCTTTCCAGATCAGCTTTTCAGAATACTTGCAAATTAAAACAGAAACAAGAATGGGAAACGCTAAAATTGAAGTATGTTTTCCAGCAAAGTACAAAGTCACATTTGGGGCACGATTATCACACAGTGGGTAAAAGGAACGTCACCCGTTACAAGTCTCGACCAGTGACTGTCCACCAAACTGAAGGGAATGAGACACAAGAATAAATCCATGTCGCAACAGTAATGTTTCTTAGTTACACAATAGGATCACTTCAAGGAGGGGTGGGCATAATCGTGCTGCCTGATTTTGAAACTGCTTAGTATTGAAGATTTGCAGGTCATGGTGAAACTCCTTGTTCTCTGTTCTTACTACAATTGAAGAAGAAAACAGGAAAAAAATAGCGGAAAAAAAAAGTGAAGGTAATCAATGAAATGAAGATTGAAGGAAAACACTTTTTACGATTTAGAAGGTTCTAACAGAGAATCATACAACACTTTGGGTTGGAAGGGACCGTTGAACATCAGTTAATCCAACACTCCCTGACTAGTCTTTTAAGCTGCTCATTGCCTAATATTGAGGTTGGTGAGACACTGGCCCAGGTTGCCCAGAGAAGTGGTAGATGCCCCATCCCTGGAAACCTTCAAGGTCAGGTTGGATGGGGCTCTGGGCAGCCTGATCTAGTTGATCACTCAGGGGGGGTTGGACTAGATGACGTCTGAAGGTCTCTTCCAACCCAAAGCGTTGTATGATTCTATGAATACAAAGTGCAGCGAGGCCCTTGGCTTTGCCATTCCATATTCAGTATTTCAAAACTGAATTTAAATGTCATTTCTGTAAGGATATACTTGTTAGTCTTGGATAATCTTGTTATACTAACTGATACCAATTTCAAACATTTATTGGTATTATACAGTGTGCTTTCATGTGTTACCAGTAGAAGTGTTTAATAGAAGACATGGTAAACACTATCTGTATATTCTGGAGATCCTTAGATTACAGAATCAGTGCTCTGATATCCAGGGGGAAAAAGTGAGGAATGAATTAATCAGAGGCTTACAGTATACCATGGGCAGATCCAGGAGTCAAACCACAAGTCCCAATCCACTCTTAAAGACCACTTGGCCTTTACAGTAAACTACTTCAGATTAGGAGAAACAAAGGAACTTGAGATTTACAGCTCATGCTTCTCTATCACAGTTGTACTCCAGTTGTTGACCTAACAAGACAAATTATTTTAATCCCACAGCAGTGCAAGTTATGTTTTTCTCATGCCAAACAACAGAACAGAAAGAAGATTATTATCCCTGTTCACTTTTGGTCTCATTTATTTCTGTTCAAAAATTTCCTTTTTTCACAATGGAGAGTGGTGATATCCTGTGAAACATTCATTCAGTGATTGCCTTGTGTGTTTTCCCTGCTAATAAATCACTTGTTCACAATTATTTTCTCAGCACATAAAATATGCCTATGGCTTTTTACATTTTTTTTAAATTATTTGCAGCAAGCCAGTCCTTCCTGATTCCCTTTGCTGATCACAATACAACTGTTTTTTATAACTCCAAAAGTTTTCGTTGCTGTCAGGAAGAAGACAACTAAAGCACATGTTACACAGTAATCTGAGAATCAGCACTAACAGGGATCGAAAGAAAAACTTTAAAATCATCTTTTCAAGTGCACACAAATGCATCAAACTCTAAATGAACACAGGCTCCTTGGAGAGAACCCAAAACATCTTAAATTTTCTCTTCATTTCTTTTGGGGTATACTGATTCATATTCTGACTTTTTCAGTATCTTTTATTAGAAGATACATTCCTAACAAAGCCTTTCTTAGAAGTTTCCTGCCCTTTTCCCCCCGTCACTCATTTCCCTATGTGCATACTTGATACATTGATCATGCAGTCGTCCTAATGTTACCTGCTTGCATGCAAATTGCCGGTTTGTACAAGAAAAAGAACATGAGATCTGCAGACGCAGAACACAATCTGAAATAGCAACAAAACTATTTCCAGGAAGAAATTTAACATAGTTATACAATTCTTTGTAAGGAAATACTCAATGATAATAAGTCTAGCTCCTTAAAATATTTTTCATGTTAGTGAATGAAAACAGGCAGTAAGCATCCTATCAACAAGAACAGGCAAGACTATTTTTATCGTGGCGAACATTCCTGAAGACAGTTTTCTACAACATTCATCTTGCTCTTGCCCTTTCATTTTTGCAATGGAAACTGCCTCAGTGCTGGTTTTGGTGTCTGGTTACTCTGAATACCTCTGAGAAGGCTCAGATGACAATCTTGTGCTTATCTCTAGAAAAAAAAAAAAAAACGTAATTTATTTCTCAAACTGTTTCCATAAGACTTTTCTTTAGCACTGATGATAACAGAAAGCAAGTTACTCAAGTCTGGATCTCTCCCAGTAATCTCAGTACTCTACCTGTAAGACTAAATGTTACAGGTTTGCCCTACCATGAAATATTTTAGTAACATTGTATAACAAACCACTCTGTAATCACCCAAATTAGTCTAAGACTGAAAGGAAGCTATAACTTAGTGGTCAAAGAAGGAAACTACCAATTAGCCTAAATGGAAACATTTAGGAGAAAACAGATATTCATTTCATTACTCCACATTTGGCTCTTCTCTTGTCTCCTCCTGTGTATATCTGTCAGTACACAAGTACTCTTTCTCTTTAGTATCTCTTGCTCTTTTAAGGAATACAGCAGTAAACAGAAAAAGAAATGTTTCTACATGTTCTAAAACAAGGTTCTTCTAGTAGAGGATAACAATTTGCAGGCACAGCAAACAAGTGGTGAAAAAGATACCACTGTGCAACTATTGCTGTGAAACACACCCGTATTGTGCTTAGCTGTACTTTTCCTATCAGTTTTAATCCTAGGAGGAAAAAACGAAACAAAACAAAACACCAACAAATGCCTGTGTTTTGCTGTTTACTTGCCTTTATTCAAAGCCATTCGTTGGATTTTCTTATTGAGCTTATCCAATAACTGATTATAGGATGGAGTATATCAGTATGTTATGGCAATTACTTCTATAACGTAATTCAAGACCATGGCCATTACTCCAGTGTACCGTTGCAATCAGTTAAAGAAAAGGAATAAAAAAAATACGTATGTGTAATATGTCAATTATATTTCAAACAAATACATACTCTGGACAGACCTGCTGGAAAGACATTTAACTGGCTGGACCTGGTTGTAAATAAAAAGAAGACTTTCTGTAAATGGAAAGTTTTTTGAAAGTTTTTGTATTTTCCCGTTGATGATACCTTGCCTCCAATGATACTAAGTTGGGAATATGGTTCACAGGGTAGAGTTTTGCTCATGATCAGAATTTGCTCATCAGGATTTGATGAGATGACCTATCTGAAATTTTGATAGTTGAAAATTGTTATCTTACTGCTTTGCTTGAAATGATCCTCACAATAAGACCAATTAGGAAACCCAGCAATTTCTTCATCTTCTGTCTTATTTCACAGTGCACCGGTCCTTAGTCCTTTCGCAGGGTTTAGAGAATCTATGAAATTGTATTAAGCTATGACTAGCTTTATGCTTCTGAAGTGTCCAAATGTCATCTTTTAAAATAAGCCTTCTTAGGGGATGCTCCAGGGTGTGACAACATTGTGTTGTCAGAAATAACTTGTTCTTTCTTTTGAAATAAATATACTTTACAAGTTTCAGGCTAGTCTTTAAATTTTCCCGTTATACTCCCGTCCTTTTAAAATTTTGATCTATTTTAAGTCACCTAAGGATGATGTTTTGTTAACTTTATACAAAGGAATATATGCAGCATACAACAGTAATTCATGTAGACTTGATTCTCTCATCGTGAGGATAAAGTCAGGCTAGTTAAAAATAAAACGAAAAGAAGAAACCTGTACAACAGTTAGGTATCCCGTGTCATGTCTATCAGCTTTGTGTAGTTTTCAGGTGTGAAAGAGCATGACAAATGGTGCTGGATGCCTACATTTAAGAAATCGATTTAAGCTTCTAGCAGCAGGTCAGATAATTGCTACTGTGCTGCCCACCTGGACACCTTTGTTTGAACTTCTTTGTCCAGAGTGGATGCCACTTGCAGGGCTCCATTCATCTGCCTGTGTACAGGCATACAGAAGATTTGAGATAGCCAGAAATACCCACAAGCTGCTAACAGATGTAATATAAGACTTGTTGAAGAGTTGAGGTATGCTGAAGGAGCAACAGGGCACCAGGTATAGTACTCTAGAGGATCTGTATGCAAGGCAAACTGGACTGAGCTAATCCGTAAATTAGGGAAGTTTTCTCTCCTAGTAGATTTGATCATCTGTCACTTATTTTTAGAAGAGAGGCTGGAGATCTCAGTTTAAAGAAATGTATCTTTTAATGGCCAACAGAAATACACGCGTTATGTTCCTTGTGTCTCATGGTTAATTTTTTTTTTTAAACGAAGTGTTGTAAGTGCTTTGTCTCTCTGGGACAAGACCTATTCTGAGTAAAAACTGCAGGAGATAAGGCTGATTCTTAAGGTTATCTCACAAGTCCGAGAACAGGGAGCCTGTTGATTGGGTCAGGCAGGTTGCAGGGCAGACTATTGTAGAATTTCTAAGCAAATCATAAGTCAGCCTGTTGCTTTGAGCAGGTCTGTTTGCCTCAGTGCTGTGGGAATTAACAAAATTTAGAATAACCCAGGAGACAGAGGACTAAACTGATGTTTGCATGCTACCTTGGCTGTCCCTTTCTGGAGAAGCTAGTACAAGTCTTACGGAGAAGCAGTACAAGATCTCATCCTTGAAGCGCAACAAAGCTCTTTTTATACACTCACGTCTGCAGATCCATTCAAAAATAGCTGTTCCACAAGGAGAAACAGGTTTCCAGTTTTCTGAAGTTTAGCACATACAATAATAATTCAGAAGCTGTTGCATGACCAAAAGATATTTATAATTCCCATTTTCTGGTGTTGCCTGTGGGAGAATAAATGGTGCACAAATGTTAACTAAAGAGAATCAGGCAGAAGGCAGAGAATATTGGCAGATATCAAGGTAGAAGAATTAATTTTATTTTTAATCTATTCATGAGGTCAATAGCAATCTGTGAAAGGCATCTCGAATGGCTAATCACCTAAGCAGTGATATTATATCCAATACCAGAAAACTCATTAACTCTATAGGGACACTATGTGTGTTCACAAGCTCTCTCTTTGTCTCTTTGCACTTCACTTTCCTTTTTTTCTTTTTTATCCAGAAAATAAAAATAAGTGTATGAAAAAGTTATGGATAAAACAACTCTTTTTTTTTTTTCCTTTTTTTTTTATGTTTTGCTGCAAAGATTTGGAATTTTTCCTACTTTGGGGAAAGACGTAATTTTGTAAATTATTAGTTTTAGACACTTAAATTTAAGAAATATAATACTTTCCAAAAGGAGAAATGTGAACAGTCCACAAAATATACCAGGTGAATAAAACGTAGAAAGGAACGGGGAGATAGATTCACCATTTGAAATCGGTCCTTTGTATGTTTACTGACTAAGAAACAAAACGGGGTTTTTTTATGGGTTAATTATTAAATGAAGAAAATTACAATATTTTATCACATTTCATTCATTAAATTTTATTGTGGTGGGATATCTTTTCAGACCTCATAATTATTGATGTGATCTTGATAACAAACTGAGTTAATTTATTCGAGTTTCCCTTATACATATGTGTAAGCAGAACCAGCAAAAAAGTGGCTATCATTTACAACAAACTTCCTGAAAGAACTGCTAAAATGCTAGACCAATAATCAAGTTTCATTCCAAATGACAGTTACAAAATGAGTTCTTGACACAACACTTCAGAGGCATCCTATTAAATCAGAGATTTGTTGTTGCTTTAAGAACTTAGTGTGGGAGACAGAAATACTGTTTCAGTTCAAAGAGGAAAAAGTAGAGTGACAAGACCTGAACATCATGGCAGCTCTGCTGAGAGGTTAATGCACTAAAACAAAGGTCTTGTTCTAAAGGCTCTTCCACTAAAGGGTCTTGTACTAAGACAAACAAGGAATATTGCCCTTTGTCAGGTTGGTGAAGGGATATAACAAGACTGTAACAAGGTTTGTGTGCTGTCATGGCTGCACCTATCTATGCCCTGAATGGGACAAATGGAGAAGTCAGATCAGTCTAGAGAGTCAGCTTTATTTGTGGAAATAAAAGCCCAATCCCTTTTGTCTATTCACGTAGGTTACAAGGTCAACTTTCCACCAGCTCCTGTCCTTAGACCTTGGAGAGCTGTTTTTGGTACTATTCAAGGTAGAAACAGAGGAACCCCCTCCTCTGTGAGTGCTTTGATTCATGGTCATGCATTTCCCAGCTGTCCTCAATATTCTTGCTGCTCTGCTGCTGCTGACTACAAATACAGTACATAGAAATTAATCACTTTTTCAATCTCACCATAAAAACCTGGCATGGCAGCTAATTTAGCATTGTGGCATCCTCAGCAGATTTTAACTGGGTGTATCAGTTTGATGGCTTGAAAGCCAAAAAAAGTATTAAGATTAGGCCTAGCTAAAGGGCAGACACATTTTTTTTTTTTATGCTTGGAGCCTATTTACATCAGCAATTTACATCAGGTCAGCCTCTATCTCTGTGGGCTTTCTTTAGAGCTAATGAGTTGGGATAATCTGGTTAAAAAATCATCTGTGATAGCTGCTGTTGCCTCCCCCTCCTCCCCAACTTGCTACACAAGTAATCATTTATTATAGGTATTCTGCCCTGACCATGTTCATTCAAAACAAAATTATTTAACTATATTCCCACAGCTTTAAAAGAAAGGCACATAACATCTAATCCTGCGAGGAATACAACTCCCAGCCAAACGCAGGACTCAGCCTCACTGCAATTTCCTAATCAGCTGATTTCAGCTCATTCAGCACCTTTTCCCTCTCCTGCCAAGAACACCCTAATATTCCAGTTATAAAACAAAAGTCATATTTAATTTTTGAAGAAGTAATGAAAACTTGATTAAATATAAAATAATTAGGGGAAACTAATTACCTAACTTCATGATGTATTAATTTGTTTATGGAATATTTATGATGAAATCTAGGAAAAAACATAATTTTTAACTTACAAAGTGGAGATGGCTGTTACTACTGATTAATAAATACCTTGAATGGTGGCATAGGAGGTGCAAGAATCTTTCCAAGCTTTTGGCAGTACATATTTTTCAGTTTTACACCTTCATCTGAGATAGATTTTTGTGCTTCACCATTCCAAAAGGACATTGAATTCATTAATACTTAACAACCTCCTGCTCTTTCACTGCCTTAGAGTTAATCGGCAATTTCTGCCAGCTCATTTCTGCCAATTCATTTCTGCCAAGTCTTTAAAGAAAAATGTTGAGTATTTGCTGGGAGACAGCTCAAACACTTGGATTTCTAAGTTTGTTTCCATGCTGGAGTGATTGATGGCATTGATCTAAAAGGAGAGAGAAAGGAACACACTCAATCTCTCAGATGTCTGTGAAGGGAAGGTGGGAAGTATCACTTGGGAGTGCATGTGCTGTTACCAGCTTGTCTGGCTATTTTGAACTATTTCTTTTCACTTTGAGAGAAGACTTCATGGATTTGTGACATTGCAAAGGTAAACTTCTCTGAAAAAATAACATCAATAACTCTCGGAATTCTCATGGTCAATGTTTTTAAAGACATTAGCTTTAGACAAGGTTCTTTTAACTCTCTCTTTTTTTTTTTTTCCCCCTTGGCATCAGTTTACCTTTTCCATGTATTTAATCTGGAAAACTAAATCAAGGAATAGATGTGTACAATATGAAATATGTCAGATATAATGCAATTCTTCTCCAGTAGATCCGCGTATGCTTGCACAACATCGGGTACCATGGAAAAGGGAATTTGTGCTTCTAGGAACACATGCTTTAAAGTGCTGAGATAACCAGTGCACAGAAGTGAGTAAGTTCAGGTAAGTTTAAGGCCATTGATCAGACATATGACAGAGTACAAAATAAAAGCAAATTTCCCCAGGAAGAGATGGCAGTTGCTTCCCCTCCACTCAAAGGTGTTTGATACAGTTCAAGATTCAACTGATTTTCTGAATAATTTTGAAGCCAGTCCTATAATGGAGGTTTTGTGTTGGATGCAGATAGTAATTCTTAATTCCCTGATGTTAATAAAAAAGATAGAGTTAATAGATTTTATATTCTTTTTTTTTTTTTTTTAGAAGTGTAAATGTTTTGAAGACATTCAGAGTAGGAAATTTGACAGGTGATGAGTTTGGGACCATTTCTCTTATTCTAGAGCAGAAAAAATGTCTTAAAGGCCTGCTATATTGAAAAGAGTATTGTTGTTATGACCCTGTCCTGTTTACATGGATATTGTCAAATTTGCTTTAATTTTTCACATAAAATGCCATCTTATCCTTTGATGACATTATATTAAATGTTTATTGATAAAACTAGCCTGAAAACTAAAAACTTTTCGTATTAGAGAAGGAAAGATAGTAGTTCTGACTAATGAACAGCTAATTTTACACTTGTTAGAAGAAAGCAATTTATTTTGTTTGCAACCCGAATTTACTTTCATGTGGAAGTTAAGCCATATTGCATCATGATGTGTTCATTTGTGGAGTATTTATCATACAGTCTAGAAAAAAAGCTGGGAAATACTGTAGTAATCTCAAGTACTCCAAGCATAACCAAAGCCGTAGTACTTTGATTTGAGGAAGGAACTTCTAAAAACAAAATAATATTTTGATTGAAAGTCTTCAAGTGAAGGAGAATCTGTCATATCTCATTATACTTATTCCAGTGAGGCGACCAATGAGTTGTTTCAGTAAGTAACTCTTCTCAGCACTCACCGAGTGCTTTCAGATTAAAATTAAAAGACTCAAGATGTTATAAAAACAATGCACAATTTCTGCTTTAACATTCTAACCATCTGACAGGCATTTTTTATTAGAGAAGATATTTGTTAGTGTTGGAAAAGTTAGTCTGCTCACTTTTCAATCTGTCAAATCAAATTGTGTTTTTTAAACCTCTAGATAATATACGTCAGGAATATATTTTTTCATGAAAGGGCTTCTGACTAAAGTCTGCCAAATATGACTAAACCTCTATGCTAGTCATGAAGGTGGAAGATGCCCATGTTTCTGCTGGCCAGGACAAGCAGGCTACATGCAGAAAGCTTCATTTTGCCAAAAAGAAATTAATTTTAAAAAGTGACAGCAAACAAAAGATTCTTAATATTAATTCTCAAATCTCTCATTCTCATTCTCAAATCTAGGTAAGTAGAGTGAAATAACTTTAAGAAGTATGAATAAAAAGAAAAAAAAATGAGGCACTGTAAAGCATTCTTCTTGTGACTGAAATGTACTTTCAATTTTTACATTTTAAGCTCTTATAAACCTTACTGTCAAAACCAAGCAGCTAACCAAGAAAAAAATCAGTTTCTGTATCTTTCAGAACATGTGTCAAATGCAGATTATGTAAAAATCTAGCAGAGTACCTCAGAACTAAGGGAAAAAAAAATTACTCACATCCAACAATATTTCATGAGTTAATTCATTCAGTGAGAGATAAATTTCCTTCAATTAAATCACAGAATCAGTCACAGAATAGTATTGGTTGGAAAAGACCTTTAAGATCACCAAGTCCAACCATTTAACCCAGCACTGCCAGGTCACCACTAAGCTGTGTCCCTAAGCACCTCATCTACATCTCTTTTAAGTACTTCCAGAGATAGTGACTCCACCACTTTCCTAGGCAGCCTGTTCCAGTGCTCGACAACCCTCTCTGTAAAGAATTTTTTCTTAATATCCAACCTAAATCTCCCCTGATGCAACTCGAGGCCATTTCCTCCCATCCTATTTCTTGTTACTTGAAGAAGAGACCGACATCCACCTCGTGACAACCTCCTGTCAGGGTAGTTGTAGAGCGTGATGAGGTCTCCCCTCAGTCTCCTTTTCTCCAGACTAAACAACCCCAGTTCCCTCAGCCGTTCTTCATAGGGCTTGTGCTCTAAACCAAACCAAAGACAAACCAGCTTCATTGCCCTTCTTTGAACACACTCCAGCACCTCAGTGTCCTTCACCGAACGCACTATTCAAGGTGTGGCCTCACCTTGAATGCTGAGTACAGGGGGACAATCACTTTCCTAGTCCTGCTGGCCACACTATTTCTGATACAAGGCAGGATGCTGTTGGTTTTTGTGGCCACTTGGGCACACGGCTGGCTCATATTCAGCCGGCTGTCAACCAACGACCCCAGGTCCTTTTATGATAGACAGCTTTC
>NW_010401652.1:32157-39223 GCF_000710305.1 Buceros rhinoceros silvestris
GTTGCAAGGGTTCTTCTGACCCAAGTATAGGACCTGGCATTTGGCCCTGTTGAACCTCAGATCATTGGCTTTGGCCAATTTATAATGCCTGTCTAGATCCCTCTGTAGACCTTCCCTAACTTCAAGCAGTTCAACACACCTGCCTATCTTGGTGTCATCTGCAAACTTACTGAGGGTGCACTCAATCCCCTTGTCCAGATTGTTGATAAAGGTGCTAAAGAGACCAGGCCCCAGTACTGAGCCCTGAGGAACACCACTTGTGTCTGGCCACCAACTGTATCAAATTCCATTCACCATCAGTTTTGGGGTCTGGCCATCCAGCCAGTTTTTTTATCCAGCGAAGAACACACTCATCCAAGCTGTGATCAGCCAGTTTTTCCAGGAGAATGCTGCGGGTGACAGTATTGAAGGCCTTACTAAAGTTCAGGTAGACAACATTCACAGTTCTTCACTCATCCACTAAGCGAATCGCCTTGTCTTAAAAGGAGATTTGGTCAAGCAGGACTTGCCTTTCATAAACCCATGCTGACTGGGCCTGATCGCCTGATTGTCTGGTAGATGCCACATTATGACATTCAAGATGATCTGCTCCATAACTTTTCCCGACACTGAGGTCAGACTGACAGGCCTGTAGTTTCCTGGGTCCTCCTTCTAGCTCTTCTGGTAGATGGACACCCCATTGGCTAACCTCCAGTCAATTGGTATGTCCCCAGTTAGCCAAGACTAAATGATGAAAAGTGGCTTGGTGAAGAAGCCTTCCTCTTCTCCAGACCAAATAGACCCAGGTCTCTCAACCTTTCCTTGTAGAAGAGATTCTTCAGTCCCCGCATTATTTTTGTAGTTCTCCAGTAGTTTCGTGTCTCTCTTGAAGTGGGGAGCCCGCAACTGGACACAGTCCTCCAGATGTGGCCTCAGTAGTGACCTGCAGGTCGCTCTCTTCTTAATGCACCACCAGAATACCACTGGCCTTCTTGGCCACAAGAGCATGTTGCTGGCTCATGGTTAACTTCTTGTCTACCAGGACTTCCAGGTCCTCCTCTGTGGAGCTGCTTTCCAGCAGGTCAACCCCTAACCTCTACTGGTGCATGGAGTATGCATAGGGTTATACTAAATTTTCAAAAAAATCATTAGAGAACTTGCACTAGAAATTCCAATCATGGAACATACTGATGGAGTATGCATAGGGTTATACTAAATTTTCAAAAAAATCATTAGAGAACTTGCACTAGAAATTCCAATCATGGAACATACTGAGGACATAACTAATGACTAGAGAAATAGGCAAAACCTATGTAGTTTTATTTATATTTTCACACGATCACTTTCCCCCAGTTCAATGTACTTCATATTCTTTATTGTTGCTATAGCAGCTTTTTTGACAGTTAGGAATTTCTCACTGTCGTACCTAAAGACCTTTCCTAACTTTCCCATGGAACTAATATGAAAGTGCAGTATTTATATCTAAAGATGATAGAAGATGAGATATGTCATGCTTGCAAATTGGGAGGTGCCCTGGGTTTGAAGTTTCATTAGGGAAATACAGATAGTGACATAATTTGGTTACAAAGGCACAGCATAATTTCATTACAGTTTTATAAACCTGGGAATTCATCTTGCCCAGAAATTACTGCCTCAGAGATGGAGTCAGGAATTTTTTGTTTGTTTGTTTGTTCTCATCTGTATCGCTGACTCTGTTACATTAAGATAAGTAGTTTAATCTGTGAGCTGTTTCTTCATGTAAAATATAACCTTGTTTCACAGCACTGTTGCACGTTGTAAGCATTTTCTGTAACATCCTGTATAACCCTTATCTGATAATGAAGCAAAGAAGTACTAATAGGATGTGCTAAGAAATTAATTAGTATATTCACCTTGTTGCACAAGGCAGAGCAGGAGTGCCTCTGTGAATAGTTTCTGCATTCCTTCAAGACGTGCTTTTATTTAAGTGAGGTCATTCTTTCTCCTTTCAGCTGTGTTTTATAATGTTATTATTTTCTATAATTTTAGTGTTTATAACCTGTGATGAGTTTTTGTTTAATATCTAAAACACCTTCTGAATTTTCTGGTTACTTCTGTCATGTCATTCTTTCTCCTAAAAGGATGTGCTTTGTAGTTGCCAGAGTAAAAGAGCCACCACCTCAATGATTGATACAAATGACATTTTAATCTTATCTTTCCAGCTGTTACTTCAAAGATCTGGATATTTCCAAACAAGCACCAGTGGAACATACTGCAGAAAAAATAAGGCCCTGTCTTCATGTTTACTGAGGTGATCACTTTTTTGACATCTCTCATTGCTTTATCTGTAGTGTTAAATTATTTAGCATTTTTTTCTCACTGGAAATAGGAAAAGGGTCAGAGAACTTCAGTGATAAATAATTAAAGTTAAAATGGCATAGCTTTTCAGTAAGATACCTGGGAAAATGTACATCTAATATGAGGTTGTTAAGATCTAGGAACAATGGATAAACCCTTTAAAATGTATAGGATTTTCTCTTCTCATACCACTCATTCAGTAAGTTCCTTATAAAGCTAATTACTACCTAATTTACAGTAGACTGAAGAGCAGGAAATCACTGCTCTCCTATGTAGCATAAGCAGACAATCCATTAAGTAGCAGAGTAGGAGAAGAGGCCATCAGGAGCCTCCCCGTGAAAAGCGATCTATATCTATCTTCCAAAGACAGGCCAGAGTCTGGCTGTGCAGAGGTATGTCCTAATAAAACCACAAATACCTGTTGCCCTAATCTTCACCAAAATACGTTTATGATGCTGTGGAGTCTAAGAAGAGATCCCTGTCATTGGACATAGACAAATATGCGTCCCTTTCCCTCATGCTGCCATGCACAATAACCATAGCCCTGGAGCTAGGCTGTAGCACAGAGGAAGAATCAAGGTAGTTTAGTTATTTATTTGAGAAATTAATCTGTCAGTAATCTTCCCAGCTCATGCTGCAGCCTTTTCATCACAAGTGTTGTTTATAAGGCCTTTGTCTTCTTCCCAGCTATACCTGTTTCCCAGAAACTGTAGGAAATGAACTGGTCTGAGGTCTGTGGGTTTTTTTACAGCAGTTAAGAGAAATCAAGACATTATCTAGAACACAAAGATATGCGCAGACAGCATGATCATATAACTTTCTTGCTCTAGGAAATCAACCTCAAAATAGAAATAAACATGAAGGCTAAATTGTTACAGTAAATGATAGAATAGCCTTGATTGTTGTGTGGGCTCACGGTGATGTTGACAGAAGACAACTGTGCACAAATATTCCTACTACAGCTTGAATCTGCAGACTATAAAAGAACAGCCTGAGATAGCTTGCAATACATGAAACATTATTAGACAGAGGCTGGTGATCATTTTTTCTCCACACTCACTGAAGGCAGGACTTGAAGAAATTAGGTGAGATACTAGGTCACTATGGGAGGTACTGTCATTAGATATGGTAAAGGTAGTGAAATGTACAAACAGGCTATACAGGGAACAGGTCAGAGATAAGTCTGGTGTGGTTTGGTCTAGAATGAATGAGAATGATCTTTTTCGAGCTTTTTAAACCACCCTTTGCTCTGATTCTGTGAAACAGATCGTTGTCGCTATCAGTGACAGGCATCTGCTGAGTTTTGTCAAATTCCTTCTCCAGACTCACTTTTGCAAAGTCTCGCACTTATAAGTGCATCATGCTGATTAAAAAACTGTCCTCATTAGATAATCAAGCTGGGGAGCCATTTGGGTCTCAATGTCGTTACTGCAAATGAATTTTTAACTAATCGCCATGCAACTAGCAATACAGAAACAACTGGAGCAAACCGGAGCATCCACAGAGATATTAGCCTGTCACATACAAATGTAAGTATAAACTTGCAAGGGAAGTGGAAGAAAACTTGCAGGAAATTGGCATGAAGGAGGCTGGTGTACTCTGAGACTGTCTCCTTAGCCTTACATAGAGACCTGGAGCATTAACAGTTATATCCTTTGAGCTATCCTCCTCTGCTCTGCTCTTAATCCTTTCCAGTTGAAATGTGGACATTCTCATCATCTATGCAAATCCTTAAGTTTTCTTTAAAAACTGCTTTAGTCTTAGTCTCACTAGCATTCATAGCAATGAATTCCACAAGGTGAACAAGCACTATTAGGAAACTGTTCTTATTATAGCTTTACATATTTCTGTCAGTGCTATGGAATCTGTATTTGGTGTCTTGGGTGTTGTTTTGTTTTGGTTTTGTTTTGTTTGGGGGTTTGATTGTGAAAATATATTAATATAAAATTAAATAATTGAGACTTCTTTTTTTCTCAGCTTTATCCCAGATTATGTGAAATGAGAACCCTTCACTTTTTTGTTCTGCCTTTATACAAATGGACTGTTGTTTTGTTTTGTTTGGGGGTTTGATTGTGAAAATATATTAATATAAAATTAAATAATTGAGACTTCTTTTTTTCTCAGCTTTATCCCAGATTATGTGAAATGAGAACCCTTCAATTTTTGTTCTGCCTTTATACAAATGGACTGTTTCTGTGGTGGGTCTAACAGTCAAACTACTACCCAGCTTCTCACTAACTCCCCCTCCTTAGCAGAACAGGGGGGAAACAATAGAAAAAAACTGGAGGGAGAAAGCACTTGGGTTAAGAAAAGGATGGGGAGAGTGCTTAGCAATCACTGTCAAACGAGACCTGGGGTAAATGAACTTAATTTACCACTAATTAAAATATTTTCACACAGCAAGAAACAAAAAGACAAACCTTTCCTTCCCTCCCTGTCAGGCTCAGTTTCATTCCTTCACTCCAGGCTCCTCTGTCCCCACCCCAGATGGCACAGAAGGAATGAAGGGAAGGTTATGGTCAGTGCATTAACGGTTTCTCCTTGCTGCTTCCCTTGCTTTGGCATGGGGTATCCACAGGCTGCAGTCCTGCAGGCAACCTGTTGCAGCGTGGCTTCTCCATGGGCTGTAGGGAATATCTGCTCCAGCTGCTGGAGCCCTTTGTCTTCTTGTCTTCCTCCTTTGATCACAGTGTTCTTCTGATGTTTCTCACTCTTTTTTTCACTTCCTCTGCTCACTGTTTTTTGCCCTTTCTTAAACCTGTTTTCACAGAGGCCACACAAACTTCACTGAAGGGCTCAGCTTTTACCTGCAGTAGGTCCCTTGCAGCTGTCCAGTTCAGCTGACCAGTTCAGGCAGCTGACCTCCTCCGAGAGGCCACTGCTGCAGCTTCCCTTCTTCCCTTGCTAAAACCTTGCTGTGTACAACCATAAGTGTCATCAATTGCTTTTCAGGTGATTGATGATTACAGACTGTTCACTTTGAATGTAAGTCATTTTGCATCTTACTGCCTTTTACTTCAGCCATCTGAAACCCTTTTCATAGGCAGCCAGAAAAATTTGAAATTCCCCAGCATGTCTAAGGCAATCATATGAGGCTAGCAGATATTCCTTACTACAGAACATACCTATGTACAGACAGTTAAGAGAAAACAGAAGGATTTTCATGCCACAACACTGCAGTGTATTCTATACAGAACATAGCTATGTACAGACAGTTAAGAGAAAACAGAAAGATTTTCATGCCACAACACTGCAGTGTATTCTCTTCATGCCTAATGGGAAAGCTAGGTGATTTCCCATGCTGCACAGAGAAAATACACTTCAGTAAGTTAAGGAAGGAGAAGAGCCATAACAAGGGTATATAAGGTACAAGAGGAAAGGAGTCCAACACTCCAGTAAAGATGTAGGTAGTATGATGCACAAATGCACTAACATAGCATATGTGATATACCATATCTATGCATCTGTGGTAAGCAATATCGCATATGCAGTCATAGCTAGAATAATTCTGGGAAAACCAGGAACAGACAAATAGACATGAAAATAAATTAAACACATAAATTGTCATACTGAATCTGAGCACTTAATCTTCAACACAGGGAGATGAGGAACTCCCATGATAGGAAATCGTTCAATAGAACCTCTGTGGGGATATTTCTTTTTAACCCCATCAAAAATACTCTAGAACAGTGTTCTGAGGAAAAAAAAGTGTATAAACTTGAGAGATTTTTGAACAGTGTTGTTGTTGACAGATCTAAACTTATTTAATCCCTCCTTAAAATACTCCAAGGTGACAGCTACTGAAATTTACTACTGCCTTATATTTTCTGATATTTACTCCATGTATTAAGTTATTGTTGAATATCTTTATCTTCAACCATCTACAAAATATCTTGGTACTCTGAAAAAGCCAGTAATTATGTCATTCATGAAAAGTCACAAGAAGCATTCAGTAGCTAATGCAACTCCAGTGTTTTATATCATAGAAGTGTTGGGTTAGAATGAACCTTAAAGATCATCTAATTATAACTGCCCTGCTAATCCTCCCACTGGATCAGGTTGCTCAAAGGCCCATCCAACCTGGCCTTCAACACTTCCAGGGAAGGTACCTCCACAACCTCTCTGGGCAACCTGTTCCATTGTCTCACCACGAACTTCTTTCTTACACCCAATCTGCATCCCCCCTCTTTCAGTTTAAAGCCATTGCCCCTTGTGCTATCAGTACATGCCTTGTAAAAAGTCCCTCTCCAGCTTTTCTGTAGGCCCCCTTTAGGTACTGGAAGGCTGTTATACGGTCTCCCCAGAGCCTTCTCTTCTTCATGCTGAACAACCCCAACTCTCTTAGCCTGCCTTCACAGGAAGTGTTCCAACCCTCTGATCATCCCCATGGCCCTCCTCTGGACTTGCTCCTATAGGACCATGTCCTTCTCATGTTTGGGGCTCCAGAGTGGAATGCAGCACTTCAGGTGGGTCTCATGAGAGTGGAGCAGAGGGGGCAAATCACATCTCTCGACCTGCTGTCATGCTTCTTTTGAGGCAGCCCAGGATATCATTTGCAAGGATCAAGATATGTGCCTTCCACTTTAATAGAAAATAGCATTCTATCAAATCTAAATTCTTGCATTTCTTTTATTACATTTTTCTTAATTCTTCTAGTTGGAAATATTATCAGATATTATGTTTATAAGGTAGCATTTTATTTCCTCTTTCACGTTTCTGTCAGCCTGAAAATAAACTGCAGTTTCACCTT
>NW_010401653.1:0-4171 GCF_000710305.1 Buceros rhinoceros silvestris
CCTTCCCAAAACCCTCAATACCTCACTGTTTGTTTCCTTTTGTATTTAATATATATATCTGTTTGTAGTGTTATTAAAGTTTGTTTCAGTTTTCCAAAAAGCATTTTAGAGGTCTCACGAATTCTTTTCTCCCTTCCCCTATAGGGGAAGGTATTATCGTTACCGGACCTTGGCTCAGCCTCTGTCAAACCAGTGACAACATGACACCCCAGAAAGAATTAAGTCTGTCAACGGGACTCATTTCCAAAATAACCTCATAAACACCTGGCCCAAAGAGCATGGAATTGAGTGGATATATCACATACCTTATCAAGCATCAGCCTCTGGGAAAATCAATCGGTACAATGGAGTGCTAAAGACTACACTGAGAGCACTATACTTAGAGGATCTGCCAGTTGACCTGGTCCTGCACAATCAAAACTCCCAGGCACTGTAGAAGGGGATAAAGTCCCTGTAGCGCACATGAAGAATATATTAGGAAAGGCAGCCTGGGTTAGTCCTGTTTCAGGCAAAGGCAAACCCATCCACAGGCTTTTGCTCAGGGATCTGGGTGCACTTGGTGGGTGATGCAAGAGGATGCAGAAGTCTGATGCGTACCTCAAAGGGATTTAATTTTGGGTGAGAACAGCTGGTGAGTTAAATTGTATAGTATTAATTACTAAATACAAATCAATGAGGGATGGACTGAAACCAACCGAGGCGCAGAGGTGATAGAAGTTGACCTGGCTTTATCAACTGATGCCAAGCAATTCCCTCAGGATCAACATTTTCAACTCAGACCATGAGCATGAGCTGCACCAGATACACCAGCCTCAAGCTCTGGATGTGGCATGCAATAATCCAACACCATTTCTTCTGCCCATGAGACTGTTATGACAGATGGAGCCTGAGAGTCATGGATTAAATTAACTCAATGGACATGTTAGAGAGATGGCCGATAGACTAAGGGAATGATAGCTGAGCATATGTGTACACATACACATATATATGGAGAAAGAGAGAGGGAGATGGAGAGAGTACAGATAAAGTAGTGGATCTGGGCATGATGTATATCGTGTAGAATAGGCGGTGGATAATGTCCTGGGTTAGGCTAGGATAGGGTTAATTTCCACAGCCAGGCTAGCCGTAGGGAACCAACCAATGAAATATTCAATGCCATACTGACATCATGCCCGGTATATGTAAGGGCCGGGGGCTGCAGAGGATGTACTGTTTTCAAACAGCAGCATGGCTTAGTACGATGCAACTCAGTGGCGGCAGTAAGCATCATGCTGTGTATCACTCACTTTACTATTGTTATTACTATTGCCGTCTCCCTTTTTGTGTTGTTCAGGTAAACTCTCCTTATCTTAACCCACTGGCTTTACTTTGACCTTTTTTCTCCTCCTTCTCCTCCATCCTAGGGGTAGGAAAGGGGTGAGCAAGGAGCTGTGTGGTACTCAGTTGCCAGCTGGGTTCAAACCATGAGAGCCATGATATTAAAAGAACCTTTAAATGTATTCCACTTATTAGAAGCTGCTCTTGTACATCAGGTGAAGACAGCTCAAATGCATGTTTGGATAGTGTTAAGAATGACAAAGCTGGAGATGAGGGACAGACCTACACAGTGACATAAGGCTATTTATACCTCTTCCATAATAAGCTAAAAATGTCTTGTACAGTCTTTAAGAATAGCATGATCTTACATTTGCTGATATTTAGACATAATTCTGTAATTACAGGGTAAATTATGACCTAAGTAGCTGATTCTTTGGCCATAATTGCATTTCTTATCTCTTACCTAACCCAAAATATACCTTGTGAAAGCAGAAAACAAATGTGAAGGGGTTTCTCTCAGTAATATGCATTAGATCTAAAGTGCATACCATTAACCTTGTATTTTGATGGCACCAAGCAAAATCATCTTAATTTTATTAAATTTCTCTAAAATGAGGTATTTTTTTAAAAGAAAATACATTTATTCCTGAGGGGTTTTGACTTGATAAACTGATAAATAATGGATGCTAGTTGTATTTTGTAAAGTTTATGTATTCATTTAGCATTGTGTAAGAATATAGTTTCACGTTTGAAAACTTGTGAAATGTACTAGTTTCCAGCTCACATACAGTAATTAGAAGAATATTTTACTTTTTAAACAGACTTGAATTGATTAAAAAAGCCTGTTAATATTGATTGTTACAGTTGACCTTAAAATTATGTTTTATCTTCACAGGTAAAGACTCTTACAAACTGATTTTGAAAGAGAGAGACAGTTAAATATATTGAAAGTGACAATAAGTACCATTTTAAATAAGAAACCGAAGCTTTAGATAATTGGACTATAGGGCTGAAGACTATAAAAATGTATAGTTGAGTGAAAAATATGGTAGAGGAAATGGTGTTCCTGTAAAATGTCCCTTAAACTATGGTAATATGTCTTGTTGCTGCCGAAGTGACCATTTTAACATAAGCATTAGTAGTTTGACAACTTCAGATGTTTCAGAATTGAAAAAAAAGAGGCCCCACAAGCTGATGGAGGGGAAGAAGGAGCTGCTTTTCTCATTTTTTTAAAGAGCACCTTCATATTGGAAAGCTTCAAAAGTTCATATCTCAAATTATACTTGCAACCATGAAATTCTGGTACTTTTCCTTTTTTTTAAATGAAAACTGAAGTTACATTAGAACTTCAAGAATTGAACTTGACATAAAATGCCACTTCCTCATGGTTCCTGAGGAAATCATAGGGGTTAGCACTACTGTTGTAGGCATTACTCAAAATGAATGCATCTGATGAAAGAGTTCAAACCACTGTTGGACACTGATCACAAATTCAGGTTATCAGGCATCTCTTGAAATTTCTGAGTCCAATTCAGGCAGATAGACATCACCAGGTGTGGTACGTTGCATTGTCTTGCAAACACACACTGTGATGACAAACTTTTTACAACTTTTAATAAACGGATGTCTGGAGTAGTTTCTATTCAATCACAGTACAGGTCTTTTAATATTTAATCATTAACAAGACCTTACCAAGCATTCTCATGGAAATAAGAATCCATGTAAAGACCTTTTCAGATTAACGTTATAAACCACTAGTATGAAGTAAAGCAGAACTTCATAGGTTGAATCATGTCTTTTTAGTGTTTAAAAACACCTCAGAAAAACTACTGTTGAATGTGCAATACATTTTGAGGTATTTTTTGTCATCTTCAAAGCCATATTCAATAATATGATCAAACACTGTATGTGTCATTCTTCTAATACTTAAAGTGATGCTGGCAAACAGTTACACAAAAGAGTTCAGGAGGAAAACCAGCTTCCACACAGAAATGATAGCAGGATTCTATCAGGTTTGAAAAACTGTGAAACACTGAAATAGTTATTCAGGAGAATATAATTTTACTATTCGTGATACTAAAATACTTTAGAAATACAAATGGGGGGGTTAGCTATTCTTAGCCTTCATTTGAAGGCTTCAACTTTTTTTAGCCTTTCTAACATGCCTATAACATACCCTAATGTTAAGATACCAGGATCTCTAGATTTAATGTAATATTTACTTGTCTTGGGGAGTCCCTGCATCTGTAAAGTAAAAAATTTGAGAAATTAAGGAAAATTGAGTTTACTGATTACACAGCAAATCAATTATAAAGTTAGGAGAAGCATCCAAAAAGCCTAACCGTAGTGAAAATATCTCATCTAAGCAATACCTCATTCCTCATTAAATATTTTACCACAATAGCTCAATAATATTGTCTAAATGCCATTAACAAAATTAATGAATCAGATCTACACATCTTGTACAATTTTTTTTTTAATATAATAACATGCTGGTTTTTCTGTCTACTTTTTAGTGCCATCTGTGAGGTTAGAGATTTGGGGTAAGAGCATCTAAAATTCTTTCACTGTGTGCGTAATATCAAAGACTTGGAGTTATAAAAGTCCAAAAGTTTATGGGGAAAAAACTTCAACTGGCATGCTATTAACAGTAACATTATCAACTGAAACCCTACAACTACCATGACATGTATCCCAGTAATTCAACCTCCATTCCTTTTGTGGGAAAAAGCAGGGAAACAGGCAGTTTCAGACCTGACTGAGAAAGAAGTAAATGAGTGAGTTTATAACAGCATTTTAATTCAGAGCAGGAATACTTTCATCCCTATTGACACAACTCTCCCAAGCATTCCTG
>NW_010401653.1:4299-8605 GCF_000710305.1 Buceros rhinoceros silvestris
GGTAGAAACCTTACGATGAAACAAAATCAGAAGATGCATTCCATGCTAAAGGATGCTATGGATGCTCAGCTGCTGTGAACAAGACTGGAACTAGCCCACTGTAAAATGTGAATTAATGCAGCTTGTGCATTAGGTCCTTGGCACCAACCACTTCACTCTGCATATTCACTCCTGCTGGGCCTCAGTATTTGCTAACACGGACAATGCTGTACCACATCAAGCTGCAGAAAAAGATGAAGCCAACCAAAATGTGATGTGAATTGAAAAAAAGCAGTTTCATATAGCTTATTAATGAGGAACAGGCTGTGATGCTGTCAGGAAAATCAACGGCTGAGATCAAATGCAAGTTTTTTCTTCATCTAAAAATTAGGCTATAAAAGAATTCCTTTTTTATCATCCTATTCATAACCTGTCTTATGTTGAAGCAGAAGAGCTCAGCTAATTAGGTACTTGATAAAGGTAGATTATTTGGGGCATTTTCCTGCTTTTGCATTTACAGTAGGCAAAAGAGGTAAAGATAAATTACTTATTTAATGTCAACACTTTTTTCCCTCAAATCTACAATTCTAAGCAGTTATTTCCTCAAAGGCAGCAATGAAAGAAATTAGATGTATTCTAACTTTCAATGCTTCAGAGACATTTTTTAACTAAGACTGAAATTACACATCCTTATGTTGTAGTTCTAAGTGCTTCCAAGAAAATAAATGAGTTTCAACTAAAAAGGTGCTCCATTTGAAAGTCAGCTGTATAATTCCATAAAGTGCTTGCATTTTTCAGCAACACACACTGAAGCATTGCAATGCCATAGTCAGACAGAAGATGTCACATTGTTTAGCAAGATAACTCCAAGAGAAGAACAGTCCCTGATGCCTCAAGGAAAGGGGAGCGGCAAATGGGGATGAATTAATGTCTCTGACAACGGTAGGGAATAAAAAGTAATGACACACATTTGCCAGTTGCACAAAAACATACAGTAGCCAGGCACTGGAAAAAAAGCCCCACCGAATCCTAGAAGTGAGTGGCTGGCACTCACACAGTGCAGATGACAGTAATACTACGCTAACAAAAACTTACTTGCAGTCAAAATGGCAAGATTTTTGACATTTTTCCTACTCACAGTGCAGAACTTTCTTGCACAGTTATGCCTATGGGCCTTTCCATGGGAGGATCATGTCTGGTAAGCGGTGTGCAAACAGCAGTTCTTGCCTCTGTAGACCTTGTGCTCTAAAATTACCCAGTAAGAAAATGCCCTGATCTTCCATAGTACGGAGAGTATAAAGGCAGACTGATGTGCTTTGTCTATAACCAGACTACGTCTGAAATGTGAACTGAATAATGGATTGTGAAGACCAAATTCACCAGGTTTTTCCTTTTAAAAGGCATTATTATCACAGAACCCTTCAAGCCATGACCAGATCCTATCTCCCAGTTCAATGCCCAGAAGAATCTAGAGGCTTGGGCTGTCTCTCTCACTTACCAATGCATTCCTTAGCAGCACAGTTGAACACTACACAGAGCAAAAAATTTAACAATTGAGAAGACAACTTGCCTTAAGTCTCCTCTGGTTTACTGCGTCTAACTTTTTGAAGAGGTGACCGTTTCGGTATGCATTTTTTTAGGATGTTCTCAGTGTCACACTGAAAGAGTCACCACATTTTTTTTCCTCTCAAATATTTTAAAACATAGGAAGGTCTAAGGCTTTTATCAAAAGTCTATTTTGCAGTGATCTGGCATGTGCCCAGTATTTAGCGCTGAGTGTTCCCAGGGTATTACAGCTCTGGGAAATAAATGAAACATAATTTCGAAAACAAACCACAATTTTTCACAGCAGTTTACAGATGTATTGAGGGATAAATTCCACCTTTAATGAGCTGGTCAAAGTCCATCCAGACAGGAAACGCCTGCAGTATCCTATACTTGCAGTAAAAAAAAAAAACCAACCAAAAAACCCAACAAACAACCCAAAACAACAACAACAACAAAAAACCATGCAAAGAAAATACTTCTAGGACAAAAAACACCTGCAAAAGTCATGTTCTTTCTGTTATGAGGAACAGGCAGGGCTACAAGTTAGACAGCCTCTACCCTAAGGATCATGAACGTCTGACATCTTCTTGCCCTCTACTTTTACCTTCCTACTCATGTGTTTTCCACTGACAACACACACTCTCATAATATTTAAAAATTGATATTACAATAATAATCTTGTTCTTCTAATTTTATGTGAGTTGATTTAAGTTAACACTGGTCAGATTATCCATATGAATAGGAACACAAGCAGTTGTCTCGTTTATGTGCATGAATAACTTACAAAACCAATTACAAAATTAATACAAAACAATTTTGTATCTGGTTTTTCATTTTTGCTTTGCAGACAGAGATGTAGATGATCATTTTTATGAGTTATGGAGCTGACTTTCACAATCTAGGTCTCACGAAAACACACATACAAGCTACCTTATTTGGTTAAAAGTCTCATCAGAGAGGACACAGCAACAGAACTGTGACATGGCATTGTGAATGCAGTGGGAGAAAGAAGTGAAGCTATGCACAATCCTAAACACTCTAGCTAACATTACTTTACCTGAGATAGCATCTGACTTCGCTCTGCAAAGAATTACAGAAAGGGAGATTACAGCCTGAATATGTGTTTTGCAAATAAAACGCTAAAATAAGGATAGCACTATCTTTCATTTCCTAAGCAGGGTGATGGAAAAAGGAACAAAGACACTAACAGAGCTGACAGGAATGACCTTACAAGCTGCTGCCAAGTCAAAAAGATCATCTCTGTAATGCCCACACACTGTTAAAAATCACTTCTTTCCTTGGTAACTGGCAACTACAAATCAGAGAAACAACCTTATGCCCTAACTCAGTTCATACTTTTCCCCCACTTGCACTTAAGTCTGACACTATGATTATTAGTTTAGACCCCAAAATTCTCATTTAGGCAGCATGAAAATGTTATCTCAACCACTGGATGTATCATTCACCTTCCAATCCTTCACAGATAGAAAGCTATGGCTGAGAAATACACCCTTGCTTTTTAGGAAGGCAGCAGAAAAATCAAAAACCAAAATAAAGATATAGAAAAAAAGATGAAAAACTAGATTCAAATTATGTAAGATAGACTATTACTTATTGAAGACAGTCTTGTTATCCTTTATCAATTCCTAAAATATAATACCTTAAAACCAGTCCATTGATTTTGTCATTCTTCGTCTTTGCACAAACAGGAGGTGGCAATTACAGTTTACATGCAATATGAACTATTTTTTCTACTCTCTCAACTCCAAAAGGAAATACATATTTTTTTTTTTTTTACAAAAAATCTGCTTTGCCATTGTGGGATGTCTGCCTTTTAAATACACCTACTTTTGTGAAGAGTCAACAAGATGCAACTGGACAGGGTGCTAGGTAATCTCATCTAGGCTCCCTTTTCCACAAAAGGTTGGACCAGATGATCTTTTAAGGTCACTTCCAACCTAGGTTGTTCTATTAGTCTCTGAACAAATAAGCCCATTTTGTATTAAACGCCACAAGTTCTAGATTTAGAGACTTTCACAGAAAAGTGTTAGGTGTTCTCAATACTTTTGTTAAACAAGGTCTTACAATGTCTCAAAATCAGAAATAAAATTAATGCAGCTAGAATTAGCAACCAGCTTCAGATATGTAGGCTCTAAGAAGTTATGACCTAAATTACAATGCAAGACAGGCCCTAGAAGGGAAAGGTCATACCAAGGAACCACCCCTCCTCTCAGTAAAAAGACAGTAGAAATGTCAAAAATATCTTTAACTATTTTATTTTAATTTTAGGTTTGGGTTGGGTTTTTTGGAGGGTTGGTTGGTTGATTGGTTGGGTTTTTTTAACACACCACTTTCAGTCATCTCTGTATTGTTTGGCAAATACCAAGAGCTTGGGAAAGGAAATGAAAGACCTTTCCCCTACCTGAGCTCTAATAAAAGCAAGGTTGATTCATTACTTGCTAACTGTGATCTTAGCCCTGGAAAAGCAAAGGTTAATCATAATATAAGAGATTCTATAAATAGAAAAGAAACATAACTTATGCCAGTGATAGTAGATTAACAAGAAACAAAAATCCTCTATAAAAAGGAATATCACTTTAAATTATTCCCCTCCTCCTCCCCCTTTTTTTTTTTTTTTAATTCAAGCAGCAATTCAATTTATTTCTCTACTATCACTGGCATAAGTTAACAAGAAACAAAAATCCTCTATAAAAAGGAATATCACTTTAAATTATTCCCCTCCTCCTCCCCCTTTTTTTTTTTTTTAATTCAAGCAGCA